>NW_020273459.1:0-89753 GCF_003268045.1 Sipha flava
AAAAAATAAATAATACATTTTTGAAATTATTTATTTATGAAATCAATAATTTCAAAATATTCAATGTAATTTAAATAAATGCATAATTATTTTAAATTGTTAAAGTATTATTGAATTATCAAATAAGGTTGTATAAAATAAAAATATTGAATAATGATTAGCAAATTCTGATTTTTTTTAATTTAAATGAAGAATTTCAATAAAAAAAAAAAAAAAATCCCTTAATACTATAAACATTAAAGTCCCAACAATATTTACTTGTCGAGTAGATAATAATTGTTGTTGTAAATAATTTATTTGAATATCTTTTTGATCAGATGTTTGTAAACTAGCTTTCATCATTCCTATTTCATTTTTATAAGCTTCTAGTTCACATTTAAGATGGTCATTTTCGTCCTGCATCAAAAAATATAAGTTTTTAAATAAGTTCAACAAAATAATAAGTAATTATTTCTATTGACCTGTAACTGTATAGGGTCTGTTTTGGTTTTGGTCTTTTTTATATTACTTTCATCATCAGAAAGATCCATTTCATCTCCACCAATTATTTCATCTTCATCATCTATACCCAGCTTGGATAGGGCCTAAATTGTTTAAATAGTGAACTAAATTATTGAATTAAATTTATTTTGTTATATAAGTACTGGTATATATTTATATACTTTATTTGTAGCAGGTACATTACAAATTTAAGGTAAAATAAATAACGCGCGATCCCTAATGTTCACATCAATCATAAAAAACTCAATGTAAACAAATTTAAATATAATACCTACCTAAATTATTTGGTACATTACAAATTCCTGTTAGTTATACTCTTAAAATATTACAGCACAGTCAACATTGACATGCAAACAAACATTAAAGCATGCAGTGATACAAATAATAATTATATTGTATTTGTTAATTTCTTCTCAACAAAATAATATTATTGAATTGTAACAAAATTATAAAACAAAATAATTGCAAGAAGAATTTTGTGTTAACATATAAGCATTATTATTTAAGTAAATTATAGTAATACTTTGGTACAGTTTTATTACAATAGTCTTTACTATATTTAATAGATAAGCAATCTATCAGGAAGGTTACTAAATTAAGCAAAAGCCATTATTGTTTGTTTGTTTCTGTTAGCATAAAACCTACCATTGCCTGCTTCTTCCATGTCTCAATGTTCTTTCGCTGCGCCTTTGTGAAATGATCCCAAACCTTCTTGTGCGATGCAGAAGTAAACACTTTCTCGATCTGGGTGACTTTATACAAGGACAATAACACAGGCAGTTAACAATAACGTTTAAAAAAAAAAAATTTCAGATATGTTTTGATTTTTAGAGTAAAATACATTATGCAATAAAATAAAAATTAATTTTTGTGTGAAAGTTGATAAGTAATTTATCAATTATTAATTTCAAAATTAAAAGAGTCAAAAAATAAATTAGATTCATTTTTTTATACAAATAACATACCACTATGAAATTTCAAGAAATAATTTTTGTAAAACATTTTTATATATATGTTACTGGAAAAGATGACATTCAGTCAGTGTTGACAATGACTAGTCAATAACGATAATGCTTGATTTAGTAAGGAATTAATGTCAATAACTAGTCATTGATGACAATTCCTAATAAAAGAAGGCATTGATGATAACGCATTTCATTTAAATCCATTTTTAAACAGATTGTTGAAAAAATGAACAATGTTATTACACGTGACTATGTGAATAGTGATACTTCAATGCACAAACAGTACTGTACAGTCACTTGTGGGATGTAACCATAACGATACAAATTTAATTATAAGTTATAAGCTATAAAAACAGGATATACCATATTATATACCAATAAGTAAAAGTATAGATAGCTATGTTCTATAATCAGATCGATCACCGATAAAGCGAGGTGTTGATATTTTTTTCGATTCAAATTTATAACATTGCCTTATATAATACGAAAATCTAGATAAAACTACAAAATATCCAACATCGCCAAACCTTTCCAGTCCTTGTCAATAATGACTAGGATATAACGACGATTCCTGAATTTCCATCTTTTCTGGTAACATATATATATATAATTTGTTATTCAGTCATAAAAGTTAAATCTTATAACTATTTAAATGTAAATGTTCAATAAACGAGAATCTAAAAGAATAATAAATTACTCGCGTATTCAGTAAAATGTAATTTCCCTAGTATAAAAGAATACAAGTTTCAGGGGCTAAATTTGATTACTCAATAAATAATTAAATAATTAAAAACCATACCATAGTTAAAACCTGCAGCCCACAACAGACTTACCTTTTTTAAATGGGAAGTAAAATAATAGTTTCTGAAATATAAATAACATATTCAAATTGTATTACAATGGAATACAATAATGTAATTCCAATGTTCAAAAACCTTTATCCAATTTATTGATACATGTTATTTTACGTCTTAATAAAATTAGTATATTTATACTCATCATATTTTACATCATATATAAGTACTATATTTTTTTCTTCAGTCATAAGCAATACTAACCTTGACAAACGCACAATATAAAATCATAATATTTGAAAAGTGAACCTTGAATATTTAAAGCTAAACCAAATCATAAAATAAAAACCAAATACCTGAATCTAAATTATTATATAAAAAAAAGAAATTATGAAACCTGTCATGCACTAAAAAATAGCTTTTATAGTAATTATATTTTGTTTTTTCACATATTACAGGCTATGTTATTTACTTTTTCTTCCTGTGTTCTGCCTTGCCATCAGTTGTTATTCTAACAAGGCAATGGTTAGAAGTTTCCTTATAACCAAAATATACTAATAAGTATTTTATTGAAATAATTTACTTACATTGCAATAAAATTGCTTGCATACGACGTTTAGTGAGGTCTTTGAGATTTTGCAGTTCTTCTTCAAATTGATTTTTTTCCGATAATAAACGGCGTACATGGGAATTGGTTGATTGAATAATTGAGTAAAATATATTAACATTACGTTTATTACAGTCACCTCGTTCTAACCAAGTAATCACTACTTGTACAGCATTTAAAAACGATGTATCAGCTATAAAATAATAGTTTATAAACATATGTAATAATAAATTATAAAATAAAATAGATTATAAAATATTCACCCTTAATTTCTTCACTAACAGATAAAGCTTTAGCTTCAGTGAAATGTGGTATTAAAGGAGGTGATGGAGGTGGATTTGAACGAGTTTGTTGCTGACGCCTTTCTTCACGCATCAAGTGTCTTTTCTTCATTTCCCATTCATATTGATCATCACGAGCTTGAGCATAATCTACATGTAAACGTGATGCAGATATCAGTTCTTGTCCTTTCATCACTAATCGATAACCTAAACATAATATTTATTAACTATTATTATAAGTTATATTAAGAATTAAAATGTGTTGCAATTTCTTTGAAATTCTCATAATGCACTAATAAGGAAATCATTAAATATTTTTGCTCATAAATAACATGTGGAAAATAATAATCAATTATATCACTCAAATATAAAACCTAAATTATTAAATTACCTGAAAGTTCTAATGCAAGATTAACAGAACATTCATTCTCAAAACGTATATGACAAAATTTCCTATTGCTTAAACGAATTGTTAATATTTCTCCATAATTAGTAAAAATTGATTTCATTATATCTTCTGTAATGCTATCGGGTAAACCTCCAACAAAAATTGTTCGGCAACCAGGAGGCTTTTCTCTAGAAGTTGGTGCAGGAGCATTGGAAGGAGGTGGGTACAATGTGCACTGTTCTAGTTGAATAATACGTTTGTCTGTCTGAATAACATTAGAGTCTGGTGCTCTAGGAGTTGTATGATTTACAATCATTGAGGGTGGTGTTAGCATTCCACCCATGACACCATACTAGAAAAATCGATTAGAAATCAATAATATGATACAAGGAATGTGTAGGTACTAACTTGTCCCATAAACATGGCAGAGTCCATAACATTCATAGGATTTATTAAATTAAATGGATTGAATGGAGGCATTAATTCATTCCACAAAGGAGATGTTCTAACTGGTACTGGTGGTTTATTCGAAGAAATATTTGCATCAATAGGTAAATCTATTAAAGGTGATGGTTTATCTCCATGTATATCGGTAAACTGTATTTCACTAAATGTAGTATATCAAAAATGAATTACATTTGATTTATATATTATAATTAAGTTGTAAGCTAAGTACAAACCCTCTTTGATTTCTGACTCGTTCAACCATTCGTTCCCAATGATCTTCAGAATTATTTATTTGGGTATCAGGTTGATCCCAACGTCCTCTTTTGATTTCATTGACTCTATTACGTTCATCTGAACTTGTAGATTCAGAAATTTTTCTACGAAAAATTGTATCATCTGTGTCCATTCATGAATAAAAAAAAACATCAATAAATATATTATTAAATTCGTATAATAATGAAGCAAAAAACCGTACAATAAGAAGCCATTTTTCATCCCACCACATCAAGTGTATGAAAAATAGATAAACAATTAAATTTATTAAAGGTCTTAAAAGACAACAAGATCTGTGAGAAAAGAATCATAGATATTAAAGAATATTTAAAAAAAAATAAAGCCGTTCTATCGGAACGTAATCACAAAAAAAATAATTTAATCAATAATTTAGTTCATATATAATTTGAGGAATCATTTCTTTATAAATAAATTTTACCCCTTGCTGTCTATATCAAAATGTACTATCTTGCTATTTGTTAGCCATGGAAGAACAAGAAATTAAAATTTGATAAAAAAATTTATCATACATCAACAAAAATGTTTATGATAAGTTTTATTTGCGGTCACATCAAAGATCATTCGAAAACATAATCTATGGTCAGATCACAGAATAAGTTAGATTAGAATGGACACTCTCGGTACAGATTGTTCAGACATTTTCTACCTACATTGGGTAAGACCAATCATCTATAAAAATGTATTTCTGTTTGTGGTGATACCGCAGACTAAATGAAATGATATTGTTGGTCATTGATAGTAGCAAATTGCTGCTGCGTGACCAGTCCATAGAGTAATATAAATTACTCTATGGGCCAGTCACAGTTTTCCAATTACATAATCATACTGGATTGAAGGCACGTCAATACAGCTCTGAAACGTTATTTGTTTTGCTATTGATTCAAGGACGTTACTTGAAATTTAGATAAAAATTTGAATTTCAAGAGGTTATAGAAAAAAAGGATCCCGTTCAGCTGATCGGATTGCATTTATAAAGTTTTGAACAATATTTTCTAAGTCATTTGGACTTACAAGTCAAGTTTTTAAAATAATTTTGCAGAATTTTTCTCAGTTCATAATATCATAAATTAATTTTGTTAGGGAAAGTCTTAAAGATATATGTATATTTGACATCCTTTACAATTTGTCAGATATTTATTTCTTGAACAAATATTTCTATGTTCATAATAGATTATATAGGTCTTAATCAAAAACCCAAAAAACAAAAATAATTAATTTATATTTTTATTACTTCATACGATACGATCGATGTGACCTCCGATACGACCTCCTCCCCAAATATCATAAAACAAAACGAAAAAAAAAATTATAATATATGTCAATAGTGCTCGACTTGACAAAATTAAAGAAGGGGTACACTATTTACTTGAAAAAAAAGAGTATCCCCAAAACTTGTTAAGCGTTATAATTATAACGCAATAATGGTAGGGGGACCCTTAAATTTCTGAAAGTTAGTGGGGTACTCCGTCCCTTTGCGTCCCCCTTCAAATTGAGTACTGTATGTTAAGCAATGATAAAAATTAGAATTTTTCTACAACATTTGTAAAAAAATCGGGATATTGACGTTCCGCTTTATTGTAAAGTGGAATTCGGGACACTAAAAAAATCATTAGATACATTTTAAATAAATTAGATTAGTAGGTAATAAAATATTTTTATTTAAATCATTGTCATTACAGCTTGAGTTAGACTCTTTTTGACTTTTATAATACAATTCCTTTAAGTCTTAATATTAAAAGAAATATTAGCAATAATAAATAATAGCGAAATTACGGTTAGTGACCATAGTACTATCTAACGCATATTTTATATATTGGCTATGTAGTATACAAAAAAGATTAAATAGTTAAGTATCTATTCAATATTTTAATTTAATAGTTGACAAGTTAGGTATTTCTTATACATTTAATTCTATTCGACAAAATTAAACTAAAAAGATATCCGATTTTAGGTATTTACAAATATACGATACGATCAGTGGCGAATTCTTCAGACATGCTCAGCATGGGCCGCATGCTTAGAAATAAAAACGTTATTAATTAAAATACAAAAACTATTTTGTAATCAATAATATATTATGTATTTTAAAAAAATATAATGTATTACAATAATGTAATTTAATTCTATTATACTTTGTAACATTTAATGACAGAGCATGCGATAGATGTGTGCGCAAGCCACACAATGCTTTTTACCGCTGTAAAATACCAGTTATTCCGAGACCATCTCTACTAGCAGCCGCGGTATTTATTACCCAGGGCATGCTCATTCTGATGCGCTTCGTCAATGTCGTAATTTATGAAGTTTACGTGAACAAGTATACGACAATTTTTCTTCGTTTTATTTTATTTTGCTATTTTTTAATATTATTTAGCTAGTTAAATATTATTTAAGTAAGTGCTATTGTATATATATTAAATTAAAGTCTTATTAATAAATTAATACAAATTATTTATTAATTATAAATTAAATATAAGTGGAAAACATTATGATAAATGAGCATGCCCGTATCAGGTCAACATTCGCCACTGGGTATGATATAAATATTTTGCTACAAGTGGTTGTAAAAAAATCAGTACCTTTTTGTTCCGTTCGTTTGTAAAATGGGACACGGGACAAAAATTAAAAAACACATAAAAACCTAATATACGCGTTCCGTTGAGAAATGAAGCGGGACGCAGAACAAGTATATTATAAATCAGAAATGTCCCTCGCCAAATCGGAAAGTATCCGAACCCTAGGTTGTTCTATTATGCGGTTCATACCAAAGTATACCACTTAAAGCAGTGATATCTTAAATTTGTCCAGACTACTATCACGGAATATCATAACCATGCTACTAAAGTTCGTGTTCGTAGCGATCACGGCGTGAAGAATCCTCTACACCGTGGTAGTAATATAGGAACTAATTTAATTATTTGCAAAATTAGAATGTTTGATAGGAGTCATTGGGAATCCTTTTAAACGGTGACCACAGTAGTTTTTGAAGTCGTTAATGCTATACTTTACTGCTTGAAATATTTCAATTTCGAATTATTTTAATTGCTTAACGTTCATGTTCAGTTTCTATGATAATAATTTAACTAGTTATAGTTGTAATATTTGATTTATAAATACCATACCTGATCAGTACTGATGCACAATACATTTTAAATAAATATTTTTGTTCAAAGTTTTAATACTTTGTAAAAATGTTGTTTTCCTGGGAACGTATGATGGATATTTTAATCCATCACAGTATGAATAGTAGTTTTATGGAAACATTTAATCGTGCTGCTAGAAATGAAAAAGTAACTGTCTGTTCGCTAGATGATTATATCAGGTGCTTATTTTAAAATCTTTGTATTGAATCTTAATCAAATATATTTTGATTTCTGATTATAAACATTTTATCTTTATGACAGTGGTTGTTTGGGAAGATGGTTAGACAGTCCCGAGTTTGACATTAGTCTGAAAAGCTCTGCCAAATCTGAAAAGACTCGATTAGATGCTAATGAAGAATTCAAAAAGAATCGGCTGGATTTATGCTGCAAACTTTATACCAAAGCAGCTCAGTTTGCTCCACATCAAAGTTTAGAACTGGCATTATCATTTTCTAATCGTTCAGTTGTGTACATGAAATTAAAAAAATTTGAGGTATAATTGAAATGAAATTTAAAATTAGTATAAAAACACAACAAAATTTAAATTTTTCAGGACTGTGTGAAAGACATAAATGCTACATTAAAATTGTTAGAAAATACTAATAGTAGTGAAAAAGGAGTTGACAAAAATCAATTGACTGTAAAACTTATGAAACGTAAAATTGACTGTTTGATAGCTTTAAAGCAGTTTGTTGAAGCTCAAAATTGTTGGGAAAGTTTGTTGAAAATATCTAAAGATGATTTTAAAATAACTTTAGAGGGTATTTAGTCATAAATATTTTGTTGTATATTATTATTTATTCTAACTATGTACTTTGATATAGATGAATTTATTAAAAAGTGTAACATTTTATCTGATCACAAAAATAATGACTCAATTAAAGTTGATACTATAGAAGATATTGATGAAATTAATCAGCCCACAATGTTAACAGAAGATATTATTAAAAATTCATTGGAAAAAAGTAATATAACTCTTCCATTTCAGTCTTCCAAACTAAAACTATGGTAATTTTTTACATATTTATCAAAAGTATATAAAAACCTTAGTTAATAAAATTAAAATGTGAACACTAAAATAGTGGTCTATAATATTTGTATAGCTATTATTTATAAAAAAAATTGCTGGGTGAATTTGTGATAAAACTATTTGTTATATAACATTTGAATCATATATATATATATATGTGTATGTATATGAATTTAAATGTATTAGATTTTAATATATGCCCATATATTACAGTCTATGCTTGAATTTATCAATAATTTGGCTTACTAAAGATAATCATCAAAAATTTTTTTTCTATTACTATATAAATGCTAGTTAATTATTACCTATCCAATTTCTTTTTATAATTTTATTTCTTTTCTCCTACGGCCTTGATTAACTATGTTATTTTACTAAGAAGCATTTATAAAATAAAGAAATTATGGTACATTTAAATAATTCATAATTTAATGTCTATTTTTTGGATCATAAATTTTAATGTGGGAGGAGACTATAATGCCAAGCATCAAAGTTGGGGTTGTCCCTCAAATAATCCTCGTGGCTACGTTCTTCATACCTATGCAAGTGCAAAAAACTTAAATGTACTTGCCCCTCTTGACCCTACCTATTGGCCTTCTTCTCCTCGTGAAAATCCCGACATATTCGACATTTTTGTCACAAAAATTCCCTCCAGTCTACACTCTTCTGCTGTTAACCTCATGGATCTTAACTCTGACCACTCGTCAGTCCTATGCACACTCAACACCTTCCCGCTAACTCGCTCTGAGCCACCTAAACTATTTAATCCCTCTATCGACCGTTAAAAATTTCACAACCTCGTAAATCAAGGCATTAAGCTTAATGTTAAACATAAATCTACCAATAACATTGATTTAGCTATAAATAATTTGACAAATTTGATCCAGTCAGCGGCTTGGTCATCCAATTCACACACACATCATCCTTTAGATCAGACTTCAGTTCCTTTCGATATTTGTCTATTAATTGCAGATAAGAGGAGGGCTAGAGCCCTTTTCCAATGTTCTCACCTTCCCTCTCATAAACATAACTATAATAAATTCTCTAATTTCCTTAAAAAAATGTTGGCCAAACATAAAGCCTCTTTACTTGAAAAATTCTTGACAAATTTGTCTCCTAACGACGGCAGTCTTTGGAGAGCCACTAAAAGAACTTGTAAACTCAATTCTCTTAACGTACCAATTAAAAAATCAGATGGTTCCTTTGTCTGCACTGACTGGGAAAAAGTTAAATTATTTAAAGATTTTCTTCATGAGACATTTCAACCCCATCCTGAAATATTCTCTCTTGAAAATAATTTTGCTGTCGCTGAGTCTCTAAGTTCTCCTCTTCCTGTTTCTTGTCCTGTAAAACACTTTTCTCCAAGTGAAGTCAAATTTGTTATTGATAAGTACCCGCAGAAAAAATCTCCAGGTTTTGATCTCATCACAGGCAAAGTTGCCAGATGCTTACCAAAAAAAGCTATATTATACCTCACTCACATTTTTAATTCTATTTTAAGACTCTCATACTTTCCAATTTTATGGAAATTTTCAACTATTATTATGATTCCCAAGCCTAAGAAACCTTCGCATACTGTATCTTCCTTCCGTCCTATTAGTCTTCTGCCTTTTTTCGCAAAAATTCTGGAAAAATTGATCCTTAAGCGCATCTTACCTAGTATCTCAAACTCGGTTCTACCTGATACCCAATTTAGCTTCTGTTCTGCCCACTCTACCATCTACCAGGTATACAGAATTGTCGATGTCACCTCGTTCTCACTTGAAAAAAAACAGTATTGTACTTGTGCCTTTTTAGATTTTTCACAAGCGTTTGACAGGGTATGACACGATGGTCTTCTTGTCAAATGAAAAAAAATTTTGCACCTTGTTTTTTACCTAACCATTAAATCATACCTGTCAAACCGTTATTTTCAAATCAGATTCGGTAATGCACACTCATCTATATCCAATATTTCAGCTGGTGTTCTCCAAGGGGGTACACTCTCTCCAGTACTTAATAAAATTTATGTTGCTGATCAGCCTACCATACCAAACACTTTAGTTGCTGATTATGCAGGCGATAAGGCAATAATATCTATCAATTCAAATCCGGAAATAGCTTCATACAATCTTCAGAATCATCTAACCCTTATGGAAGACTGGTATACCAAGTGGCGATTTAAAATTAACCAGACAAAATCTATCCACACTACTTTCACACTTTGTCTCTCTCCATGACCCAAGGTATCTATATATGGCACTCAAATTCCTACTTCTTTCACTGTCAAATATTTAGGACTTACACTTGATCGCAGACTTACCTGGGCCCCTCACCTTAAATCTAAAAGACAAAATTTAAACCTATGGCTGTGCCTGTTAACAATTTTCTGTAATAACAATAAATACACAAACATTAAAACTAAACTTCTTATTTATAAATCTCTAATCAAGCCCATCTGGACATATGGCATACAGCTCTGGGGTAATGTAAAAAAATCTAATATCAACAAGATTCAAACTTTTCAAAATATTGCGCTAAGGAAATTACTTAATTCTCCACCTTATATCTCCAACCATTCTATACATCAAGACCTCAGGATGAATTCCGTCAAAGACGAAGCAAAACTATACTATAAGCGCTTCCACAGTAGGTTATCCAACCATCCTAACCCTCTTATAAAAAATCTAGCAATCCATTCAATTCCAGGTAATCCTGCTAGATGTCTTAAATGTAACTGGTGTCGTGACCTGCTAAATACAGGAATCCTAGAAAATCCCCTTGCTAAACTGAAACAAAATAGGTAGTGTCATCAATGAGTGGCTTCTTCCGTCATACTTTTCATGTTTTTATTACTCTTATCAAATTTACTTATTGTTCTATAGATTGTAAATATCTTGTAAAAAAAAAAAATAAATCGTAATATTTATCCAGAGTTACTACATATATTATTAGTGTTAAAATATTATAAAATGTTAATAAATAAAATTAATAATAGGAAAATTATTCATTTTAGCTACACAGAAGATAAAGGAAGGCATTTAGTTGCATCAGAAAAAATTAATTATGGTGAACTTCTTATATTTGAAAATCCATTTGCATTTGTGTTACTGCCAGACTATTATGATTCATTTTGTTATAACTGTTGTGTTCCACTACAATATTACTCAATCCCGTAAGTAGTGTACTTAAATTATGTTCGTATTTAAAGCATTTTGATTTAAATTAATCATTTCACAGTTGTAACTATTGTTGTACAATATTATTTTGTGGTGAAAAATGTCGTCAAGAATCTTGGGACTCATATCATCGTTGGGAATGTAAACAAGGGACATCGATTTTCAAAAGAATTGGTATTGCCCATCTTGCATTACGTCTAACATTTGAAACATTACATTCAAACCGCAAAAATGATAAAATATATAATCTTGTAACTCATATTGAAGATTTTAAATCACAGGCGTTATTCCAATTTAGTCTGGTAATTCATTTAATTAATTATATTAAGAAATAAAGTTGTACAGATTATTAATTTTTATTCACTAATTTCATGTAAAAATATTATATAAAGTTATTTTATGTAAAATACTACCAATAGTAAAATGTTAATTTTATTTTAGACTGCCACTCTTTTGCTTTTATTTTTGCAAAAAAAAACAGACTTTTTTCAAACCCACCCAGAGCTAGTTCCAGATTTGGTGGGTAATGAATTATTACAACACATGACACGATTAGTGTGCAATGGAAATGCTATTTCAACTCATATGTTGTCAGATTATGATTCTGAGTCTATAATTTCAATTATTGATGAATCACAACCACGTATTGGAACGGCCATATTTCCTACTTCAAGTTTGTTAAATCATTCATGTGATCCAAATATATTTTCAAGGTAAAATTGAAAATGACTATGCATGAATACATATTTTAATTCAAATAATCTTTCCAGTAATATACTTAAGTATGTGGTCATTAAAGCATCAAGGGATATTGAAAAAGGAGAAGAAGTAACTAATTGTTATGGTAACTAATGACATAATATTCATATAACATTTATAAATGAGTGTTTTTTTCTTAGGGCCTAATTTTCGACGCATGAAATTAGTTGAGAGACAAGCTATATTAAAATCGCAATATCATTTTGACTGTAAATGTTGTATTTGCATTGATCCACGTAAAGATAAGTTTTTTCAAATAGTTGAAGGACTTGTATGTCCATTGTGTAACACTGAGATTGAAGCAACTTTGTCAGATTTAGATATTAGTGACTCGGTTAATTGTAATTTGTGTCCTACTGAAAGATTTAGATCTATAGACATTAAACGGCGTTTAATCAAAGCAGAAAAAACCTATAATAAAGGTAAAAGTATAAATAAAAAATCAATAAAATTTTAATATTATTTTATTTATTTTCAATGAAATATGTATTCAATTGAGTTGTAATAATTATTAATTCTTAACAGTTAGAATAATTTTTTTGTGTTTTCATATTTGTTCTTTAAGTTGTTATATTTTGTATTAATAAAATAAACAAAGTACCTTTAGATAATAAAGGTAGAGATTTATTTTATGAAAGGTTTTTTTTAAAGGTATTCGTGTGTAATTTATCATTTTAGTGATTTTAATAATTTTTTTCTTACCAAATTAGGAATGAAACAACTTGAAGAAAATAATATTTTAAAAGCTGTTGATATTATCTCTGAAAGTTTACGACTTTACAGCCTGATCGTAAATAAAAAGAACTCAAATATTGCAAAATGTGAAGACAGTTTAGCAAAATGTTTTGCTATAATAGGTAAAGTAATTGTAATTAAAATATAACAACTTGTTATTTAATTTTTCTTTATTAATTTACAACAACTTGGTTTCATTGGTTATTGGATTTTTTTTGTTATGGTGGTTTGTTAGTTTTGTGTAACACCTTGGAGAGGCATTATTGTTTTTTACTGTATAAACATTAGTCCTCTTCAGAAAGCAGAACTGCTGATGACCAAATTTGAAATGAGGATTGTATGTTTTGACACAAAAGCCTTACTCAGTTTGGTTACAATATCCTCATGCTTTATTTATTATGTAAAAATATTGTTTGTGAAATGTAATACAAGTTTTTAATGCTACTCAAATATTTAATTTTATGTATGTTTTTTATAGAATATTTAGTTATATTATAATAACTAAAATAGTTATTTAATGAATTTGTCTTTTGTTAAATATTATTGAAGGTGACTTTGAGAACTGTTACTTGCATTTGAATAGACGTTTTAAAACAATAGAAGAATGCTATGGGAAAAATAGCTTAGAAGTTGCTTATGAATTGGAAAAAATATCAGATATAATGGTCAATAATATGGACATAAGACAAAACTGGTAACTCATTTAAATTTTTTTTATTAATTTATTTAAAAATTAAATGAGTTTGGATCCAATGACACATATATGTATATATAATTAATAAATTTAATATATATGTATATTTACTAATACATTTTCAAATAAATTAAATTTATTATTGTGTTCCTCATAGGTACTTCATTTCATATTATTTCTAAAGATTAATTAATTAAACATTTATTTAATTTGATTCTATTACTTTTAGTTAATTAAAATTAACTTTATGTTTTAAAATATTATTCATTGTTATAAATTCTTATCAATAATATTTTATAAAAATAGATGGTTATAGTATTTGATTTCATATAAATGTAAATTTAAAATACTTCAAATATTGTAAAATTATCTTGTTTATTGAATTTAATTATAGATAAAACTTTTATTGTTGAGCCATTTTAAATTGTTATTTCAAATTATTTTTAAAAAAATTCGAAAATATACTGAAGTATATGTTTAATTCTTTAAATCCCAAAAATTTGCATTTAAAATATAAAACTATAAAATATGCAAAAATATGAAAGATAAAAGTAGTAATATTTGATTTAATAGAACATGAATCAAATTTGTATCTAGGTCCGCATTAAATTAGATAAATAGAAAAAAATATGCAATTTTATAAATATCCGAGCTCTAGTTATAAGTTTATTAACAAATTTACAAAACGTATGCATTTTGAAAACATTTAAAATTTAAAATTTAAATTTATATCTTGAAATAAATAATAAAATTAACTAATCAGTGTATAACCGACCTCGAATGGTTGATTAATTGAATGTACCTATAATCAACAATTAGAAGGTTAACTGACACTTTACAACTATTCAGTATTGTTAATCACTATTTAATTAACTACTGTATAACTGGCCATTAATATATTTGTAATAATTCAATGTTGAAATTTCAAAAAAAAAAAAAAAATATTATATATTTGTATATATATTGTATGTATATTTAATAATTTTGTTATTTTGTTGGTTGAAAAAAAATCACATAAGTGTAACTTTAGGAGTTTAAATAACTGTTTAATTTAAATTAAATAACTATTAAATTATTATTATGTTTTATTTTAAACTTATATTTATTATAGTCAAAAAATAAGTACCTAGCTTTTGTTTGGTCAATTAGATATTTAAAGCCTAAAAGTTTCATTTTAAATACAACATTAACAATTGAATCATATAATTAATAGCTGCTTATAAAAATAATTGTAGCCATGGCCTATTTATTTGGGCTATTATAATTTGATTAGATATTTATTTTGATAAATTAGTAGTCATCATGGTATTATAAAAACAAAAAATTACTTTTATTCTTTTGGCTCATTATCATGGTAGATATCTTAATTTTGTGTTTTAATATGAGCTTGAATTTAATGTGAATAACTGATGAATTAATCTTCATTATAATTATTATCTCAATAACTTTTTGATTTATTTATTTTTATGAAATTCTTCTATTCCCCGAAATTAGCTCAATTAACTTTTATTAATAATCTACTTTCACATTAATGCATATTATATTAATAATTAATGATAAAAAGTATAAAATATTCAATTAGGTTGTACAGGTAGTGGTCAAATATTGAATAGTAATAATGATAAGAGGTTAATTTTTCACTTATGTACTGACACACATACTTAATAGTTAATTATATATTGTTTAATAATTGTATAAAAGTTTCAAATTCTTCTTTTGTTAAAAAATAAATACCTGATGAAAGACCTTGACATAAGGTCAACTTGTCGGTAAGTCACCTACAAGTTGTAAGCCATAATTTGTACAATCAATATTATACTAGTTATCAAAAATATTATTTTGAAATTTAACTATCAATTATCTTCACCATTATATCATTTTTTTGTAGGCGTTTAATTCAAAAAGCTTTAGTATTCGTTCGCCGATCAAAGGAAATATTCCATGCTAATTTATCGGCATGGGACATACCTTACAGTGAATCAGCTGTAGCGAATGTAAGGTGTAAAGAAAATCTATTACTTCAGTTTATGGAAGGTATACCTCAAGATCAAAGAATTAATTACAAAAATTAAGGTTACTATGAAAATATAAAAATGTATGTATTAATGTATTAATTATTATATCAGAAATTTGTACTAAACATTTTCAAAATAATCTAAGAAAAAATGTAATTGTATTTTTTGACAAAAAATATTTTAGTGTCTCCTATTATCTTTTTATTCTATGCTATTTACTTATATTTAAAAAGTGAATAGCTATTATCTCGTTTATTATTACAACAATTATTAGGTATAAGTATATAATATTAAACAATATATTTAATATTAATTTATTAATGCCATCAAAAATAATGTTGGTTTTTTGATATTTTTTCATTATTGGTTTTTTTACTGATTATATTTATTTGAACGTAAAAGAGTTAATATGTTTTTTGGTTTTATTTATACATTTATATTTAATGGAACACACTGATAAAGCACAGTCAAAACAAAACATTTTTGACTTTAGTCATGACTAATATTGCTTTATTGAAATAGAATGTACGCTATTTTGATTAGTCATAATTAAGCAGTAACTGGATGGTTATATCAAAATGATGCCAACAATTATTTATGCTAAAATATCTACAATATAAAGGTAATTATATTATATTTATGCATGCACATAATTTTGACATACTATATGCTATACGCATTATCTGAAGTTTTAAAAATTAAGTAAATAAGTATAAGGTACCATATTATGTGTATAATATTATTATTTATTTTATTCAATAGACTTATGAAATGTCTGTTAAGCATGGAATTAACCTCGAAAACTTAATATCATTAGTCCAAGGGCGTCAGTCTCTTTATGATTACAAAAACAAAATTCATTTTCTTCCTGCTCGGTAAGACTTCGGACGTTCCACTGTAAAATATTAATATTGTTTATGTTGGATTTAAGGGGCATCAATTTTGTTTATCTGGTTAGTAATTATCGTATTGATATTCTCCACAGTAAGGTTAGAGGAAAAAAAATAATAAATAAATAGTTTATTTTAATAAATTAGTTACTTAGCAGTATGTTTAAAGTTAGGGATGGCTAGTAATGAGCTTAAGGAAGATTCAATTAGAGACTGGAAAGAAAAGGGGGAGAAAGGGGAAAAAAGCGAGGGAGAATTAATTAGTTTCAGATAATTTCTGAGATAAGATGTGAATCCAAGATATATCGTTGGAGTTTATTTCCGTTGAGGGCTGTTGATTAGAGACCTGGTTTAAATAACTTCCATTGGGGGAAGAAAAAAAAGACTACGTGAGTAACCTTCCCTATTTATTTACAAATATGTAAATAGTTCACTTTAAAAATGTAAATCATGAGCCACTGAACACAGATAAACAGTTATTACATGATCTGAAATTTAAATCTTATTAGCATAAGCATACTTCCTTAAAAGTAGTCAATAATAATTTGTTAGTTCTAATAACCATATATATAACGGCTTGGATAATTTATTTCTTCAATAATATTATAATGTTAATATTTTTGTATAGAATTATCTTTGGCAAACAAAAAATAATTAAAAGAATTTGGAGGTACCTAATTTATATTTTTTGTAAAAATTGTTAAATATTCAGGTAGTAAGAAAAAATAAATTAAATGCATGCATGTACATTACATAAAATGTTGATTCATTTATTTATTTCATGCTACCACACAATTGTGGTTATAATTTTAACAGGTTAACATTTTAATTTAAATATGAATAACAGTTGAATAGTTTAAAACAAAATAAATTAGTATAATTTTGTAACAAATCAATGATTATTTTTAAAAAATCTGGTAAATACTGCAATACAAAAAAAAAAAAAAAAAAAAAGAATTAAAGAGAAATATCTCCAATAGTTTTCTGCTTATTTAATATTTGTCAAATGACAAATAATGAAATAAATATGAACATCCTCTCCGTATATTATGATTAACAATATTCAGTAACAATTGACTATAATTATAAATAAAACTTAAAAAAAGAAATTAAAAATAATGAAGACATCAAAGAAAATAATAAGAAACAGGCAACTAATATAAACACATAAATATAATCTAGAAAATACATTTTTTGTTGTGTAACTATTTAGGTGTGATAACTATAAAGACACTATACTTTATATAACTGCTTAGAATGTAAATATGTAATACCCAAAGAGTAATTTGATAACCCTGACCCTGTATTGCATGAATAAAATAAAAATCTGTAATAAATATTGTTAATATAAGTAGTATTGAGCATGGTTTCATCATAAATTGGTATAAAAGTTGCCTATTAGAAAAAAGACGAAGAAAAAATTAAATTAACATGGTTTTTAAAGGTAACTTAATGACAATGAAATAAACAAATAAAATAAATAAAAATTAAAACTAAACCGCATTAAACAAAAATGCAAAATGTGTTATATTTTATGTTTAACAAAAAAAGAGGAACTTTCAGGTCCAATTGAATCATTTCAAAAGACCACTACCCTACGCGAGGATAATAAATAAAAATAATTTATTAATTCATCAATCATCGGTCAGTCATTTGCTTAGAAAATAAACAAAACAATTATGTTTTACCATTATTTATAACTTTGCTATAACTTGTTTTAAAATATAAAAAGTATATACATATATAATATATAAATATATGTATAAGTATATAAAGTACCTATTATTTTTGAGCTTTTTACTCTTTTGACAGTCAGTCTTGTTACAAAACGTACGGAGGGTATGTTTATAATAATATTATTCACTATCATCATCTTTGTGACATAAATCTAATACTACCCTGTCAAATTCGTCCATTCGTTCATCAAAACATTTAATTTGTTCAACAATTTCAGACAAATGGTTGTTAACATTCAAATGATCAGGACGAACTCTTAATGATGGAGCTCTGAGAAATTTTTGATAGAATAATGCTAATTCAATGTTGGGATTTGAATCTGAAAATGCAGCTGGCTTAAACTGTAATGGATTGGTATCACAACTACGACGCCGACAAAAATCTTCTGGCGAATGAGGTTTAACAGACTGACCCTAAAATAAAAAAATAAATATTAATACAAAATGTGAATTTTAAATATTTTAATGGTCATTAACTTAACAATAACAGCCAAATACCAATAACAAATATATAATATTTTTTAATTGCCCAATTAAATACTTATGTATGTTAATTAAAAATAAAACAAAATACTAAAGTAAAGTTAGTTTATAATAAAATTACCAATTCTACCAAAATAAAATCATTGATGGCCTCATTGCTGGATGTATTCATTGAATGATTGGTTTTATTTTTAGTTTCATATGAATTGGTATTATAAGCAACTCCAGAATTAATTTTGTTATTTTGAGCTGATATTGAAATTGAATTGTTATTTTCATTCGTAGAGTTCTGTTGTGCTTTTGACAATTGGTTACTAGATACCATATGTGGCGGCCAATATTCAGCTCGTTTTCTTGGTTTAATGAAGGTATCTTTTGGAAATTCAGGAATACGATATAGGTTTAGTTTTTTAACTTTTTCTTCGAGACTGTCAGAAAAGGCGCCCACTGTCCAATCATCCATGATATATGCTTTTCTGGACTCTTCATCACTAAAATATAATATATTTTTAGCATAACAATGTAATAATTAGTACATGAAGTTGAATTTAATTAAGGCAATATTAATAAATTAATTATTATCTACAATTATGCACTAACTAAAAAAATTTTAGAACTTAATTTTTATTTTAGAAAACATACAAATAAAATAAAAACAAAATACATACATGGGAGTTTTGATTATTTGATTATGCCGTGGACTATACTCTTTTCGAAAATGATCACTCTTGAGCATAATCGGGTCCTGTTGAGATGTTAGAGTCATAGAGGTACGATAACAAACTGTCACTTGAATGGTTCCAATTGGCATTGACACTTGACCAATCTGTAATTCTTTATATTCCTTTCCTGTAACATGACAAGAAAAAAATGTAACATAAATATAAATTTATTAAACCTAGTTGTTTTTGGCAATGAGTATTTTCTTTTGTGATACTTTTGCATTGTATAATTTTAACAATAATAATAATATAAATAACTAAATATACTATTAAGAGTTGAAATTAAATGATAGTTTAAAACAAATATGAAAACTAATCAATCCTCAGTTGTTATTTCTATTGTGTAATTTGACCTCTAAATGCTATGAAAACAAATTTATTGGCAACTATTTGGATTCACTTCAGGTCATGACATTGTTGAATTATATATATAAAAAAAAAAATTACATTATTATTATAATACTACACAATATTATTCTAACAAATAAAATAATAAATGTTGAAAAAGTGTAATTTTTTTAATATGCAATGCATTAAAATTAACATGTAATCATAACTTGAATATATTAGTATTAAATAGATAGGATCAATGTTATAAAATATATTGTTAACTGATTAAAACTAGCAACCCTGGTAAATAGGATACACAAAATAAGATGAAATTCAAATTGTCTTCATTTTTTTACATTCATCATTCTATGAATTACAATCAGATAATATTCATGTGATTACTGTATGATGTAAAAGCTGAAACATAGATTATGCATAAGTTATATATAAAATACTGTAAATCCTTATTGTGAAAGAGCTGTTTATAGTTTTTGAAATTCATACAATTTTAAAAAAAAATTTGACATAAATAAAATTGACTTTAGTCTTGTTTTGTAATATTTATTTTACTGATAAAAATTGTAAAATCAATACTTTAAGCAGATTTTGTAATTTGTTATGCAAAAAGAAAATGTTTTAGGTTTTGTTTTCAGAGAATTAAATCTTTGAAAAATACTGATTATCTTATAATATCTTATAACTAGCTATAATATCTTCATAGCTATGTTATTCACTAATAGAAGTAATTAAATTAAAGCATGAACCACTAACAAAGATTTATTATTAGTGTTTAACTGTTTTAGGAGAGTTAATGATTTATTAGTTTTTATTTAAAGATTAAGATTTCTTAATTAATATGATTATAAAATATTTTTTTTTTTTTTATGAGATTAACTAAAATTATAAATTTTTTATGTATAAACATCATTGACATAAATACTAATGAGAATATTTAAATACATTTAAAACCAAATAATAAAGTAATATAATATTATAATATTTGAATAAAATATAATTTAAGTACATAGAACCAAAGAACTATTAAAGTTGAATATATTATTGTAAAACATATTTACCACAGTCAATTAATAAATCAAAGTAAATATTTTATAAAAGGTATAAAATAGTTATTGGAATGAATATATTTGTCTTGTGCCAGCGTTTTAAATTAAAAACAATTAAAATATATGGTAAATATGAAGTAGAAATATTGAAAATATAACTTTATGTTATTACATTACATTACATTGAATTTAAGAATTTATTAATTTACATTATATAATAAAACTACTAGTTAAATTACCCGTCGTTGCCGGGTTTAAGTATATAAATGTATGTAACCTACCAAGATTAAATTTTGTTAAATCTATTGAAATTTAAATTAATTAAGATTTTTGAAATAATATTTTATACATATTAATTTAGTTATTATCATAACCTATTCGATAAGTTATAGCTTACAACTACCTGAACCTCTCTACAGTTTGGTATTTTGTTGAATACATAGAGCATCTCACTTCTCCGAATATTTTACCTTTTGTCAATAAGTTCATGGTCTTTTTGAGTTTTAACCGAAACACTCTTGCAATTATATCATGTCGATCATATGATCTTTGACCGGGAAGTAAGAGCTCTTTTATCTCGTCCCAGCGAGGATTATATGTAAAAGTAATAAAAAGGTCAGGACGACCGTAATGTCTAACGTAGGTCATAGCATCTTGTGTTCTTTCGTGCATGTACCTTGGCCCACCAGTAAAAGTTGACGGGAGTATAACAATTTGGCCTAACTGATTAGCTTCTATGTCTCGTCGTCCAATCGCATCTTTTAAATGAATATAACTATCTGCACGCAATTTGGCTTGGTTGTTTTTGATGTAACTTAGTCTTTCAGTTTCAATTTTGGCGTATTCATCTACCAAATATTGACTGAAAAGAGAACGATAATTAACTAAATAGTTGTCTTCCCCTTCTCTGACCATTATTCTATATGAGTAAAAACTTGATGCAGAGACAGTTTTTTTAAGCGGTAACTTGGTTTTTGGATCGCGTTGTGGTATATTGATTGCATACCCATCATCCCCCCAACAAAACATTAAAGGATACTGCAGTGCGTCGTATGCTCGATGTATCTCACTGCTACGGTGAAGTGAGTTACTTCGGTTTTCGAGGATGATGTCTCTTCGATCAAACTGCTGATCTACTAACACTAAAGCAACTTTATTTGCCGTTGGTGCATTATACCTGCCTCTATGTTCTTCTGGTGGTTTTTTATCTGCATGTATTACAACTTTAAATGACTCTGAAGGAGGTATTTTATCGATGGTAAATTGTAACGATCAATTGTAAATTATGCGGTGGCATGCCTAGTAAATCCAATGAGTTTAAAAACTCTGTTGAATAATTTACAACTTCAGTAGCATCGCAAACTGTATCTAGATTTGTATGACACCAAGTTTTCTGGTAACAAATTTTGTATCTTGAGATTCAATTCGCTGACCTCCACATTTTTTGCTACTAAAATTGCTCTTTCTGTCAGCCACTCATGATTTGTGTATTGTCTATGTACACTGGGACATATCTGGTCAATGTGAGCATCTTGCGAATAAATGATTGTGCAGAAATCGTTCGGTAATTTTATACATCCCGTTTCATCTGTAGTAACTTTCCCATCTCTAATATCTAACAATTGTTTTGAGAATCTTTTGCACGCAACTTTTTTTGATTGAATCGAAATCGTTCGCTATCTATCTTTATATATATTTCGACCATGAATTGTTGACAAAGCTTATGCATCGTAAAATAACTTAGTCCTGATCGCGTATAATCATCAACCGATATGCATAATAATTTTTTGAACTAACATTCTTATTTGTTTTGGCACCTGTTGCGGGATCTTTTTGTTTAATATTCATGCAATACCCGTCATTTACTACCAAAAATAAAATTAATAGTTTTTTAATAATTTTTCAATAGTTTTATTTAATATAATTAATTTTCAATAGCGCAGTTATCGACCTGGTCAAAAAATATTAAACCGATTTCAACCCTTTAAATTCAAAATTTCGAAAAATCCTTTCTTAGCGCACGTCTACATCATAATAGCTATCTGTATGCCAAATTTCAGCCAGATCCGTCCAATGGTTTGAGCTGTGCGTTGATTGGTATTGCGTTTAAATAACCGTTTTATATATACAGATATATAACGTACAAATATTACGAAATAACTTTTATTTCAATTAAAAATAAATGTTTTTAATTTAGACTTTGGGGTCAATTAGTCTCAATATATATATAACAAATTATAAAAATTATTATTTAATAGTATAATTTATTAGTATTAAATTTACAAAGCAAAAAGTTTCCTTTGTGTTTGAAAATTGTATAAATCTTTTAAACTAGAATGTATTTTTAACACAATTAATCCAAATTATTTAAGTAGTTGTACTGTGTGTAATCGTAGATTAGATTTATAGTAGAGTAGAAGCATATGTTTATCTAGGATGACCAAAATAAAATAAATGAGGTAAGTGAAAGTGAAAACTTGTCATCATTGTAATTGACCTATAATGAATAAAATATCTGTATTTAATACCAAGAATGTTATTAAATTGTACGTTTTTTGATTAAAAATAAAAAAAATTCTGAATGTTCTAACTTTAAATAAATTAGGTACTAATTGTTTAAGAAACATCAATATTCAACATTTTTAACATTTATTTACGATTATGGTAATTATGTAAGACATAAAATGACAAGAATATAACTAGTTTTTTAAAGAACTAAATACGAGTATATTACTCCAAAGTGTATATAGAACAAATTAATAAATAATTGTTCATTAAATATGATTATTTATAAAATACAGTTTAATGAAATTTGTGACAATGATCAATAAAAAAAAAAAACTTGCTCAGGACGGAAGACATTTTGTTTAATATTCCTGTTTAATAAATTAATCTTATTTTTATGATCACAAGATTAAATAAACTATTATATTTTTATAAAGATATTTATCATAATTTATTCATTAAAAAAAAAAATTATATCTAAAAACTACGATTTTGAATTTTTTTTATTATTTATATTATATACTTGAAATATTTTAATTCGAAGTTGTAAGTTATCTATATTGGTAAATACTAAATATATATTATTTAACACTAAAAAACAGAAAAGTCATTTAAGTATTAATACGATTGTTTAATGTTTACAGTATTTACACAATTAAAAATTTAATTATACAAAAAAATCGAAGTTATTTATTTAATTCATTATAGTCTGCTTAAATAGTGATTTTTGTCATAGGCACAATTTTGGGGGGCTTGGGTGTGTGTAGTACCCTTAATTTTAAAATTAGCACCTCCAAATCTAGTCATGTTAATTTACATTTAAATAATCATTACTCATTATGTATATAAAAAAAGTATTATTTATAAATTTATAATTAAATAATGGTAGCGGAAGTTCGTCCTAACTAAAATCTGTGAAAACTAAAAAGTAAAAGTCTCGTTTATGGCGCATTTTTACAGTCTTTATCTGGTTATTCGGCTGTTTTTCTTTACGCCTGGTAAAAATAGAGATTTTGGAGAAATTACCTTTTTAAAATATTACGGCATGACGATTTCGAATTTAAAAAGTTGCTAAATGAAACTTTTGGATCAGTATTTCTAACCAGTGTTAAAAATGTTATAAAAAAATATCATGGTATAACTAATAACTAAAAGGTCCTTTGTTTCTTTCAGAACCTAAAACCAACCATTTGATGAAACATTAGTGTATGCAAACGAATAATACGTTATACGCACAATAAAAATATAAAATCAAATTGAACAATTTAAATTTAGAAAACTACTAAACATTTTAGTGATTGTTGAATTGCGGGCAATTACGGATTGCGGATGTTTATAACTAGGGCTAAGATTTTATTGCAAATGCATCTTTTTTTTCTGATTTCCAATCCACATAGGTCCATAAGAAGAAAATACGTTTCAAGTAACACTGATCAATTTAATGTAGTTTTTATGTTGTAATTCATAACAAATTTAACTTTATTTGCATTTTTAGGGCATTTTTAAAGTTTTTAGAGAATTTTTCAGATTTATCAATAAATTATTAAATAGTAGGGCATTTTTTCGCTCAAAATTTGCACGTTTAAGTGTGTTATCTACTAAATTGATAAACTAATAAGTACGAGCATATCGACTCATGTACCTATTTTATCAATAATAGGACAAAATTAGTATAGTCCAATGGTTCTCTACCGGGGTGACATGGATGCAGTATAGAAGTGACACGAAATCTTCAAGGGAAAAGGAAATAAATTAATTAATTTTAATAAAATCATACTATTGCTATAACTGTCATGTAAATATCATACCTTTAAGTTTAAATCTTTATATTATTTAGATCCGATAAATACGTGTAATATTTTGATTTGCGAAATCACTGCATTATCGATTATCTTATTAATTTAACCGGGATCGTTAGTTATTTTGCAGTAGCTAGTTATGTAGCGTTATATCTCTACAACTCTAGAAGACGATATAAGACTAGTTTTTTCCATCATCAGCCCTCGACTTCCTCAACTTTGTAAAAACCACCAGGGCCTAATTTATCATCAGTTTTCATACAAATCATTATTATTTTTTCTTTCTTTTTCTTTTTTTTTTTAATTTGCAAATTTAAACTTTTAACTGTCAATGTTTATTGAACCCTACAATTCAAATAAATTGTAGGTATACTTATTATTTTTGGTGTGTACTATGTATAAATATATTTTTTTGTTATTTCAAGAATTATTCTAAAATACACAGTTAAGATAATTTATTTTTTGATGTTAGGGTGACGCGGTGTTTTATTCTAGTGGCTAAAAGTGACATGAACGAGGATGAGAATCACTGGTATAGTCGAAATAAATTTTTCTATTTACAAGAGCCCAATGACGATCATAATAGTAAGTTATGAAATAAATTAAATTAATTATAATTAAATGTGTCTTTATACATGATTTTCTAATATCATTTTTAAATTATAATACATTTTTTTTTTTACTAATTTTTGCAGTACATTTTTTTTAGAGTATTAAAATCCCAGACCTATTTATAACCATTAAAGAATATGAAAAAATGTCTTCAACATTCCCAGTTTTTTCATTGAAATTTTGCCCTTGATTTTTGTACAGGAATTTATTTTGAAATTTGGAATTAAAATTTTTGATTTTAGAACGAAAAAAAGAAGAACGAAAGACATACCATAGCGAAAGTTTTTTTTTCGTATAGAAAAAAATACATGACTACTTTAACTGTATTATATTACAAGTATTCATAAATACTGTACAAATGTTTGTAGAAAAATAATGTGAATAACAAAATAATATGTATCTTAGGAAATTATGTCTTAATAACATAGGAATGCATTGTTGTCTCCTACACTATTCAAGGCGATACTTGATTTTTATATTATTATGCATTACAGAAATCATGAATAACAGTTCGGGTCATTATACTATGATCACGTTAAGAACTATAGACCACGAGTTATTAATCATACAAATTCTTAAATAGTTTTCTACGAAATAATATAATTTTATAATGAAAGCTATGTTACTTATTATTGTAATGATTAAAATTACATAAAATTACATATAAAAATTACTTATAGCGTTATAAAAATTTAAAAAAAAAACTAAATAATACAAACTGTACATTCATTGTTATTATCAGCACAAAAATAGAGATACA
This sequence comes from Sipha flava, assembly GCF_003268045.1. Classification (NCBI taxonomy): domain Eukaryota; kingdom Metazoa; phylum Arthropoda; class Insecta; order Hemiptera; family Aphididae; genus Sipha; species Sipha flava. The sequence goes on from NW_020273459.1 coordinate 26,710, forward strand.
TATGAAATAAATAACATTTAAGTAAAGTTTATTAAGTTAAGTTGATTGAAGCAAGTAACATTTAAAGTTTTACACGTATGCAATAGATCACGTGATACGTTCGGCGTGACATTACGCGTTTATATCCTATTCTTGAATGATGCGAATAGAAACGCGGTGGAACTAATACCATTTTGCTAAGAAATGAACGTATTTCATCAAAAAAACTTAATTTGTGTCGTGTGTTTCTTTAACAGCTTCAAGTATTCATTATTTATTCTGTCTAAATTTAAACAACGTTTAAAAAATATGATTTAAATCAGTGACGTATTTTCAAATTGTGTGTGTGAAAGAAGGAGAGGAGTGTAAATTTTTTTAAAAAAATAAACGATTTTATAATATTATAAAAAATATATAAAGGTATGAATTAATAGTTAAATTATTCTATTATTATTCAAAAACAAAATGAAAACTTATTTACAACCACATTATACAAATTAATGTTCTCTTTCTCTGTACCTTAAAAGCCAGTCATTTATGATTTCTGAATATTTTTTTCTTCTGGAGGGGAGAGGGTCGAAATTCGGGGACCTTCTCTCCCCCTCAGAAAATACGCCACTGATTTAAATTATAATAATTGTTTTGTTTTTAATAAGATGGTTATTTATAGTTAATTACCTATTAAGTTAATTTAATTACCTACTTGAATTAAGTTATCGATTGTAAATATAAATTGTATTATAATAAATGTCTCATTTACAAGACACAACACAAAACTGATGAACATTTTTTGCGTTGATCATATTTAATAACATTAACAAGTAATTTAAATTTACTTACCAAGTGCGTGAATTTGAGGTTCGCCAGCATAAATTCGATGATGAATTTGAAAAGAATCATTAGATTGTTGTCTGGAATATCGATATGCTGGTATTACTCGAGAAACTGATACCAATGATTTTAATAAAATTCCTAATCTATTATATAGTGTATAAACTAAATGTCGAGAGCAAAATGGATCAAAGGCACTTTCTGCTAATAAACCAATACTCCATGTTTCTAATGTCATAATATCTCCATCAATGGTTTTCAAAAAAATTTCTACACATAAAGGCATAGAATCTCCTCCAATTCCATTGCTTAAGGCCAGCTTTGTTTCAGTTACTACATCAGGTATCTCTTTTATAGCAACATTCATCTGAAAAACAACATTTAGATATTTATATAAGATAAATAAATAATATGAAAACTAATAATAAAAATATAATAATTGGCATTATTAATAAATAAGTTAACTGTCTTTAAAAGTCCTAAATCATGTTCCTACAGATTTTCTCAGATCATAAGATTATCAGGAAATGCAAATATATAATTTAAAATAGTTTTTCTTAGTTGAAATTTTAAGTGTCTTGAATTTATACAATGTGAGTTGAACATATAATGTAGGGAGCATCTTTATAAGTCACTAAAAAGTGAATAAAAAGGTCTGCATCAAAATATCATTTATCTTTATATAAATCAGTTAATACCAATTTATTAGATTACAATTACATTTTTGGGTGGATCTCAAGAAATAAAAGTTGGAGATAAAAAGAAATTAAATTAATTTAAATAATTTTCCAGATAGTATTAAGTTTATTAAATGTTAAGAAAAAACTTTATTACAAATATTGATGTGCATTGATCTAACATATTAAAGTGTTGTGTTAATTTAGTGGTTCTTTAAGTGTATATATTTTATTCCTACTAAAATAACTTTATTACTAAAGTATTTTTTTTTTTTTTATAACAATACCCAAGACTTTTATAACTAATATCAAACAATACTAAGTATTAATTTATTTTATACACATATAATAAATCATATTAACACAATTAAAATACTAGATATATGTACAAACCTAAACCTAGTTTTATAGCTATTTGAAATAATATTCTGTTTACTGTTTAATCCAGATTTTTGATAATCTGGATAAAGTCTAGTCTCATCAAGTCCAGATCAATGGACTACTGTATTTAAGTTTTATTTTTAAGTTCTTATTATTATAATAATGAAAATGTAAGTTCAAGCATATTTAGAATTAAAAAAATAAAAATAAATAAATAGTAATTGAACAAAGCATAAACTATACAATAGTGAACTGGTTTTCAAGGCTTTTGATATCTTGCTTAACAGGATTTAATAAGCTAGTAAAATTAATATACAAAACAAAAAAAAACTGAAAGACAAATACAATTATTTTGTAATTCCAACAACATTTCATATAAATTAAATTAATAATACCTACTGTTTTATGATTAATAAGAACATCCAAAATATGTTACTAATTTTATCATGTTAGCTCAAATAAATTTAATTCAAATTATATTACTTTTTATGTCAGTAATATTATATAAATTATAATATAAAAATTAATTAGAATATTTGAATGTGAACATATTGAGTTATATTGAATACTTAAAAAAATATAAAAAAAAAAATTACAATTAAACAGAAAATCAGGGTTATAGTATTACTGATTTAGTAGGTACTTACATTTTAGTTGCAAAAAATAATAAATGATAAATTATTATTGAGTAAGTTATTTAAGCAGCATAACAATTTACTGTAATATCTAGATAATAGGTAATATATAAAGAGCTTTTGATTGAAATTTATAATTTCACATAATCTTGGGACTGGTTGAAGACAGGTTATGTAAACTCAAGCAAAGGAAACATCAAAAATATTTAACAGCATTTTATCAATCAAACAAAATATACATATAAATAAAGATTTGAATACTTATATAAATATATGGGCAGTATAAGAAAATAAAAATTGTTTAATTTTTTTTTTTTTTTTTTTACCAATTAGGTACTTTAAAAATATATTATAAGTTATATTTATATAAATACTTGATACAAAATATAAATGCTTACCGAACTATTTTGGTTGGTACAATAAGTATGTAACTTTTCTCCCATTCTTGACTGTACAATTATTTGAGCTGATTTCATAGTCATAAGTTTTGTTAATTGTTCCATTTCTTGTCTTTCTTTCTCAGCTGATTCAGTCAATGTTCGTGTATCCACCATTTTAATTTTTTTATAATTATATAAAATTTATAAATTGAACTATAATCACTTATTTAACAACAATTTATTATAAAATGTACACAATGACAAACACTTAATAATTGTTTTGAACACATAAAGTGTCTTTTACACAAAAATAATAGTTGCTGCTCCATGGTTTTTAGCATATTATAATCTGAAACATATAAAGAGGATGTAAATTAAAAACAAATCAAAAATGTAAACAAAATTGAATAAGTAATACACATAACATTTTTTTTAAGGGATTTTCTAATAAATTTATTAGCATTACATAGATAATGAAATGCATTTTAAGAAAACTAAATTTTAATAATTATATTTTTTTTGTTGCTAAAATGTTTGTATAACTTTTAAATTTCTCGATTAAGTTTTAACAAAGTTATCCAAAGTAACTTTTATTTCTGTTTTTAGTACTAATTTAAATACATAGAATAAGGAAATGAAGCTAATTGGCGTTTCTAACAAATATACAGCTACTTTAATATTACAGATTGAAAACATCTACAGTAAATATACACATTTGAGGGAGATTATTAATATACTTGTTATTAACTGACCCATAAGAATTAATGATTCAGTTATTTCATTGCCTTTGATGCCAATGTGACTTAGAACCTAGATATATCCGATGAATTGGTGGAATGAGAAGTTGATATATCAGAAAAACATTATTAGGCTAAAAAATATTTAAATATAATATATTGCCTATATAAATTTGAATCAAAATTATATAAACAATATGAATATTATTGTAACCCTATTTACTTGACATAACTACAATGAATTCTTAATAAATTATTAAGTCCCATATTTTAATCTGAGGGAGTATAATAGTGTAGATTTAAACGTTAACCTTAGTTAAAAACTGAAAGCATTAACTTATGTGATTTGTTTTTATTTGGTTATGTATTATCATTATGTTATATATCAAAGAGCACCTATATCAGAGTATATCATTACAATTATAACAAAAATATCTTTTACTACTTATTTATCAATAAATATACAAAAATTGAAAACAAATCATATTCATTATAAGATAATTAGGAAGTTAAAATAAAGTTTGTTGATAAAAATTTAATTGTATTGACGTAGCAGCTAAGTTCAAAGAGAAGTTAATTAACCCATGAGATTTATTTATCATAAATAAAACGTAAAACATTATAACTGCTTAGTAAGTAATGATTATATTATGAACAAAATATAATATATCTATTTTTAATATGCAATGAAAAGTGAACATGTTGATACCAAAAATATTTATTTTAATAAAAATTAATTAAAAAATAATAATAAAAAAAACAACAATAATCAGGATGTATATATTTAACACACAAAATAATCACTTATTTTTCAAAAGTGATTTTCAAAAAATTTAAATGTTTTCTTAAAAATTTCTAGAAGATGACAAAATGTCTATACTTATGAACATTAACCACTACTATATTAAACTTTTAAACAATTAATTTCTAAAAATTACTGAAAACTACAGATGACATTGAAACTTCTTATAGTTTTTTTTACACAAAAATGCGAATAAACCCACCAAGAAATTGGGCACATACAGAATGATTGATATTTATATTTCACTGAAATTTTATTAAAAATTTACAACATATCTACTCCCGAAGTTTCAAACAAATTTAAATTTAAATTTCATAACATATACATTTGACTTATGTATATTTGTACTGAAATAAAAATTATAACTATAAGTAATAAAATAAAATATTATTAAATGATTAATGCTCATAAATAAATATTTAAATAATACTCCAGGCTATGCTTTCATTTATTATTTATATAATATATTTATAAACTCAATATAGGTATATTCAAGATTGTTTAGATATGGAATATACAATTCTATAAATGAACCTACCAAATTTATTACAACCCCAAAACTTAAATTGCTTAAGCATTAACAAAAAAAAATTAATAATCAGCAATATTTATTATAGAGGTACAAATTAAAAATGAATAGGTATATCTAATAGTGATTACAATAAGTACCTACATAATTACTACAATAATTTTAATATTTGAATTTATCAATTTTTTTTTTCGAGAAATACAAATAAAAAACATAAATTTAAATAAATTATGTAATTATAAGTAGTGCCTACTGTACCATAAGTTAATACCATAATATTAAGTAATTGATTAAATAATACCATTAATATTTAGACATGCCTACCTATAATTTTTCAATGTATAGAATACTTGCAAACAAGGTCACAGCTGTAAAAATATAGCTGACTTACCTATTAATATAGCACGAACAAGGTTACATACATTCTGATAAAGGTAATTATCAACTAAATGATCAAATGACAACAGTTTTTTTAAACTTTTTTTCTTCAAAATTTAACTTTCATCTTTGTTATTTATTTAAGATAAAGGAATAATAAATGTTTTTATTTTCAACACTCTTATTTATATATTTTAATACTTATTGGTATATATGATAAGAAATACCATAAAAAACTGAATTTTAAAAAACTATTCAGAATACATTTTAAAAAGGCTAAAAAATATCTAATTTATAGTATTAGTTTGAACATCATGTTATTTTTTTATATTAAATTATACTTATGGTTGGAAGTATCAAAGTGTCTGAATTCTAAGTCATGATTTAGTCTCACATTTTTACAATTAAAATCTATTGCTAGTTTGAAAGATGTAACAACATAAGTTATATTTGGTTAAAAAACTTAAAATAGGAAGAATGTTAACAACACACATTGCATATTTTTTTTAATAGTTTTAACTGTACTTACATATATATAGGTATATATAACTAGTAGATATATAAAATAATAAGGGATCAAAACAATTCGGTGATTTTCTTAGATTAACATATAATAATTATAAATCAGTTTATATTAAATTGTAAATCTACTTAACATTGTAGAAATATACGTCATATAGGTGATGTACAGGAACTGAGAAATATTTAAATAATTATAGTTCATTGGTGAAAACCAAGTATAAATATATATTTATTTTGCTATTCACTGAAGAAAAATGAATTCAAATATTATAATGCTTAATCCATTTTATCATCTATTACTTTTGTATCTATGCCTCTTGTTTATATTAACTTTTAAAATACTCATAACTATACTTATACTTATAGGTATATAACTTTTAAAATACTTATATACCTACATATCTATAGAAATATTTAAATATTTTAAGATAATAAATTGCAAGGCTAAAAACAATAAATCAGATAAGTGACAAGATTAATAGAAAATGTTATTATCATTTAATAAAATAAAGTAAATATCGGTAAAACCTACTTCTGAACTAATCAGCTGTGTAATATCATACATATAGGTAGGCACAGTTGAAAAATAATACATTGAACACATGTTTTGCAATACCCCATTATTTAATAGAATGTAGATATTTCAAACATATATTGGTAAGGTCATGTTTTATAGACATTTGTAAATTGATTAATGTTATTCATCAAAATTTGCAAACTTGATAGTGAGTGATATCAAAGTCAGAAATTATCGAAAAATCCACACATTGTTCGAATCGAAAACCATGTCATCATTAGAAACGTCTGTAGGCGGATTTTAAAGAGTCCTGTTGTGATGATAGGACGTGAACAACTAAAATTGGATGAGATGTGGCCGCATTACACAGCGCACAGCGCACAGTGCTCATAATCATAAGTCGTAATCATTTGAAGGAAAATAAAATGCCGGGATGTAGTAGTCACCATCTGTTGGCGGGTTATTATATTTCCGCAGACCTTAGTGCTAAGGTTAACCATAAAAATAATATAAAAAAAGCCGTAGGCACACACACACACACACTCACCAGTAGTGAGAATAAACAATCGCGTACGTGCACAGATCTTATTATTCGCGTAAACAACGCCACCGGACGGTCGGCGGAGACACGGCGATCGACGTTTTGGCGCCACAAATTCGAAGGCGGTCGACACGCACGCAAACCATGTAGACGGCCCGGACGAACACGAGCTCAACGTTACGGCTGTTAACAGCGCGAAGCTACACCAAAGTCAAAGGCGGTTCCGCCGTGACGCACGGCCGACGGACGAGCGCGTCACCAATCACTGCACAACAACACGCGGCGACGGCCGTTCGAGTCAAATATTATTCCGTGCTTGACGGACGGAATGTTTCACGGGCGGACGGCGGCGACACCCGTTGTCGTGGACGCGAACACACGAGCGCGCACGTTATGAACCAGACGCATGCAACTCCCGCGAACGCGGCGAACACTTTTTCGCGCGAAGACCTCGACGAGAAACGGAAACGGGGGCCGAAAGTAATCGCACAAGCACAACGGGACGGTGTCTAGACGGTCGTGAGAAACATGCTCGTTTAGCAGCAGTCGGTTTGCGCCATATCGTCGGTGCACGCGGATTGCCTACAACGCGGTGGGGGAATGTACTATAATACCGTAGCGGTGCAGTGGCGGGATCGGGGAACCCGTGGACAGGGCGGGGCGTGTGGAGGCGAGAAAAAGGAGGAAAACAACAACGGCGGGTCGCGACGACGGGCGGATCCACCGCGAGTGCATGACGTGTGCGTGCTGTCGAGACGGGCGCGGCGAGACCAATCCGGTACCGTTACGTCACGCGGAAAAATGTTTTCGCGCCGTGTGCTGGTGGGGTGGTCTCGAGTTGTCGCGCGACTGCAGATACGTCCACCGAATACGATAACGATTGATTACGTTAACGCGGATAACGTGGCGCGCCGCCACGTCTGTGGGCGTGACCGAGACACGTCGACCCGGACTTACCTATAGTATTTTTCACCACACTAACCACGGTACCTCTGGTTTTGTTCAGAAATCAACACTCTGTTAAGAGGTCGAAATTGGAACGTGTACTATATTTCGGTTCACCAGTTCTCCGGTACGGCAGTCGATTCTGTACTTTCTTTCCCGTCCGCTGCTCTGAAATCCCTTCGATCACTACGTGAAATTTAACGGCCGTTAATGATTATCACTGTAAAAAACCTAACGGGGTTGGTAACATTGTCAGACAATGCCGGTTATTACCCAGTGCAATCATTATCAATTTCAATGTGAGTATTCTTGTTAGTGGTTCGATTCCGTCTGCTGAATTACAGAATTAAAATCACTATGCTAAATGTTCGCAGAAGCCGGAATCTGGAAGCTATGCTCAGCTTAGCATTAAATTTTTGGTAGCATAGTGGGATACAAATACAGATAGAGTAGCATCTTAATAACGGTATATTTGCATCTGAGCTTATTTGAAAATCATCATTAGTAAAATGATCACTGCAAATTCTACTGTGCTGCGATGGTTAAAATTTTTTCTTATAATACGGTCAATAATTGCCAATTGTTTTTCAAACATATTGGAAACTTACTGGAAAAATTGTGTAGATTATCCAGGTGAATCTCTATTTGCATAGCCGTACGCAACACACGAATAAGGCATATTTGGTTATTAATTAAGTTTATAACTTAACATTTATTGCTAAAAGAATAACATTAATTGTAATATTTGTATTATATTCAGGTTATAGCAGAAGTATTTTGACCCCCGAAAAAATGGCGGCTATATCAGAGACACGCTTCACCTGATAACAGGAGTTCGCTATCTAGTATTGTATAGATATCTGTGCAGCAGGTCATAGAGGAAGATTACGACAGCAACTGCAGCTGCTCATCTAGAGCTGTTGATAATGAATAACATCGTTATTCGTTAACCCAAAACCTTGGTTAAAACGTCAAAACAAAAAATAACAATAACCTCGTACTTTTTCTTCCAAGTAATAGTTTGTTCCTGTTACTTCAGTAGTAACTGTTATAAATCACTTTATTGTTATTTTCCCTCATCACTACCATGCCGAAAGTTCGCAGAAGCCGGAAGCCTCCTCCAGACGGATGGGAACTCATTGAACCAACGCTCGAAGAGCTGGAACAAAAAATGAGAGAAGGTATATAAACGTTATAAACATATTCATGGACCTTGGTCTCTATGGGTTTTTATTTTTGCGTCGGATATTCTTATACTTTATTAATCTTAATTCTTAAAATTGTATTGTATGAGTTTTATTTTGAATGTTTTCACAAGCATTTATACTTTTTTCATAAATGTTATAAGTACGAAATTAATGTGGTTTAAATATTTTTATGTTAACCTTAAATACTGATGAAAAAATGATTGTACTTTTATTAGTTAAAGATTGCTTTTTGTTATATATTTATAAAATCTTAAATAATCTATTGTTTTTTTAGCGGAAACTGAATCTCATGAAGGAAAACGTAAAGTTGAAGCACTGTGGCCTATTTTTAAAATTCATAACCAAAAATCAAGATATATTTATGATTTATACCACAGGCGTAAAGCTATTTCTAGAGGTTTGTAGTGATGAGCAACAGAACATTTTGATTTTAAACTATCAATCTATTAAACATTTTTATTTTTATGTGTTGATTATTTATTTTTAGAAATGTTGCTATTTTTGTTCTTATTCAAAATAGAGGTTGTATTTTAACTATTCACTCTTTAATCAAATAATATTGGATACAATTGGTTGAAAGACCTATTAACATGTATTGAACATTAAGAATCTAATTAAAACTAGTATCAATTTTGTATGATTATATAAAAATAATTTTGATTTTGCTCATTTTGAATTGGTTAAATTGTATCAGTATTATATATATATATATATATATTACTATTTTGTTTTAAAATCATATCCATAATTAAAAAATTGTATTATTCATAATTATCTTTACATCTATCTAGTTATAAAATATTTATCAACCATTTTCATGAAATGTTCATTATAAACATTAAAAAAAATTAAATTATATTAGATTTGTCTGCAAGTATCCATATTAATTCATATTTATTAAAGATTAAAATGAAATGAGCTTTTTGTTAAATTTTTAAATTATTTTATAAGTAAAATTATATTTTATTTTTATAATATATAATCATTTTACTATACAAATATTTAATAATCAAGTTATTACTTTTTACTGTATTAATTTTAGATTTGTACGATTTTTGCCTCCAAGAAAAAATTGCTGATCAAAATTTAATAGCAAAATGGAAAAAACAAGGATATGAAAACTTATGTTGTCTACGTTGTATTCAAACTAGAGATACAAATTTTGGTACTAGCTGTATATGCAGAGTTCCAAAATCTAAACTGGAAGAAGTAATTGTTTAATATTATTTAATATACATTTATGTTATATTATTGATTAATATATTTTATTTTCAGGGGCGAATCGTAGAGTGTGTACATTGTGGATGTAGAGGTTGTTCTGGTTGAATAAAAATATAATTAGATAAATGCTTAAATTAATATTGTTATTCTTAATAATACATGTGATGAATTTTTTCCCTATTATATGTATAGACAAGACTGAAATTAAAACAGTATGCTAATTGAAATTGTAATAAATTAGAAATATTTAATTTCGTTATCGTAAAGCATAAAATTCATTCATTATTTTGATTTTGTATGATTAACATATTTTGTAATGGATAACATTTAATTTAATTAATTTTCATATTATTTGATTAAAAAATATATTTTAGTGCTGATATTTGAATAATAATTTAGACGCTTTCAGAGTTATACAATTGCTTTTAATTATAAAATAGTTAAATAAAGGTAAGTTCATTGAAAAGAGTAATAAGTACTAATCATGTGATACATTTGTACTTTTATTTTTCATATACCATCTTTAAATATTTTATTTTATAATTTAAATTATTTATTATGTATAAAGTGAAGATAATACTATAAACCTTGTTTTCTTTCCATGATTCCTCTTCTGATGACAACATTTTACTTTTGGTACATCAACTTCCTTAGTAAATTCTTATAACATGTGTAAATATTTATTTTGATTTAAGTTGGTTATATAAAGGTAAAATTTTCCTCTGCTATATGGTCATTTGATAGAATAATAATTGTTTTACTGAATTCACATTACATTTTCTATTGATTAGGTTAGTAGCATATTTGATGCTTGGTTCCCTATTGATGTTAAATAATTTAAGTTATACTATTTACAGTGGATTTATATATTAAAATATTAAAAATTACAAAACTGGTAATATAAGTAAATTGGTATAATAAATATAATTTACCAATGAAGTGGACTATGTGTTGAGTTAGTAAATTTAAAATATAGATTTTAAATTTTATGATTATAATTAAAATATAAGAAAGTATCAAAATATTAACTGTGCTTAGAGAATGATAAAAATTAAAAACATTTTGATATTATGTTTATTATTTTTATATGAAGAAAGAACCAATCGTGTTAGTGATCTTTTTGATAATTTTGTTTACGCAAAATCATAATACTCCAGTTTCAGACCGAATCAAAGCACTAACAATGAACAAACTTAGATTTAATTACAGTTTACTCTTGATTATCCGCTGTCTTCCACGGAATCGTTTACATACCCTTATGTATACAAAAAAATATATACGTATTGTATCTTTCCATTATAAATCATTATAGGTTTAATTGGGTTGTGAATTTGTCAGCCGATAACGATCAGTAACGGTAACGGGCTGCGATAGTCGATTATGCGATAACGTACATTATATATTGCATTTGATCACTTATAACGCGTATACCTATTAGGCCGCTTTAGACGATCGTGTTTTCTCGCGAGATTGGAACGCGACGTTCCATTCGTACGCGAAAGAGTGTGCGTGTAATTATAAAATCGTCATTTAGGAAAGCGTGCATGATTGTACATGTTTCAACAGGATTGTCGTGCGTGATAATATTGTCATTACACGGACGGTATATTTATACAGTTTATCGTTCACGACTTGTGCGTATACACGTAACAAATCTTAAAAACATTTTTATAAAAATTTTGTAATATATTAACTTAACATTATTCTAATTAATTGCGTATATCATTAACGTGGTATACTATACTATATTATAATAATAATTAAAAATTAATTTAATAACTGGTTTGGTGCGTTTTGAAATTTACGTCATTTTACTTAATATAAAATTTAAATTTGTTACCTATTTTTCCACTTCGACAACATGAGTGACTCAAGATATCTATCAAAAGAATTTATTATAGAGTTTTTAGAAAAATATCGTCAGTTTCCATGTTTATGGAAAATAAAATCAAAAGATTACACTAATAAAAACTTAAAAAATAGAGCCTACGACGAGTTACTGACAGTGTGTAAGAATATTAATCCAGAAGCCAATCGGGATTTTGTAGTTAAAAAAATACAAAGTTTTAGAGGATCTTTTCGAAAAGAGTTAAAGAAAGTTGAAGATTCCAAAAGAAGTGGGAAATCTGCAGATGATGTACATGTTCCAACCTTGTGGTATTATCATTTGCTGGAATTCACGGTGGACCAAGAACTTCCCACAGATAGCATTAGCAATTTTAACAATACCGGAGTTAATGATGATTTAGATAGTACAACTGGTGATATTACAGATGAGGTAAGACAAAAATTATATTTTTATTTATAATATTGTAATTTTTTTTTAACTTATAAAATAATATTATTTCATTTTCATAAAAAAAAGGATAATTGATTGACTTAAAACATACTTAGTAATCTTATATAGTTATAGGTTCATAATATTAAAGTAATATACTTGTAGGTAGGGTAAATTGTATTAGGCTCTTCCAGCTTTTAACATATCTTCTTGAAATTCAACTGATCCTTCATTATTATAAAAGTGCATGTATTTATCTCTGTTAATTTTTGCATTATCGGAAACATTTTTAGTACGTGCATGTTGTAGTCCAGGAAGTTCATTATTGCTATTCACTCTCCAATCGCCGTTTTGTAATATGTTCATGCCATCTTGTCTATCAAAATTTGTTGAGGTGACGTAAGAATTTCCACGTTTTCTTAAGAAGTTATGAAGTACGCATATTGCTAACACGGCATATGAAGCCTTTTCTGGGTGTAAGTGAATAGCTCCTTGTAATAATCTAAATATTGATGAAATAAGCCCAAATGTGTTTTCAACACAGTTTCTTGCCCTCGACAGTCTATAATTGAATGTTCTTTTTTCTTTTGTTAATTCTCGTTGAGCATATGGTTTTAAAATATTATCATGCAGAGCAAAAGCTTCATCACCAAGGAAAACAAAATTTAAATTATTTACCGTTTCATTATTGTCCGGAAGTTGTAATTTTCCTGTTTTCAAGTCCTCGTAAAAGTTAGTGAATTCTATTACACCTGCATCGGATAATCTTCCATTTTTCCCCACATCGACGAAAATAAATTCATAATTGCTATTTACAATTGCCATTAAAATAATGCTATAGAATCCTTTATAATTGTAGAATTGAGCCCCAGTGCTGGGGGGTTGCACAATTCTTATGTGTTTTCCATCAATTGAACCACCACAGTTAATAAATTGCCAACGATCTTGAAATCCCATTGCAACAGTTTCCCATTCTTCTTTCGTTGTAGGGAACTATAATAAGATTTGTTGTAAAAATTAGTTTAATTTATTTTTGATTAATATTAAAATAGCAGAATAACCCGGCCTCCCTCGTGTGCAGTGTTTTTATGTTATCTCTAATTATTATTTATTATATCACCTAATTTTATTCAAAATGGTTTATTCTGGGTACTATTTTAAAAATCAATTTTTTGTATATTATTGGAACATTAAAATAATGGTCAATTCTAGTTCTATTTAATGAACTTTTTATTTAATTTAATTTAAATTTAAAATTTAAGTTCAAAATTTATTATAAACATTTACAAATTTTATTTAAATATTTTACTTTTTAAACTAATATTTAAAGACATTTATTTTATTTGTATAGGGCTGTTCAAATACACTAATTCAAAACATAATCAATAATGATTTTAATGATGATAATACCAGAGTTGAACAAACTGCAACAAAACTTTTTACTTCCATTCCTTCTGTACCGCAAAAAAAAAAAACGTAAAGCTATTGATCGCCAAAATGATTTTTTAAAACTATGTTCAGAAGCGTTATCCAAAGATGACATCGACGAATATGACGCCATTGGGATAAATGTTGCTTCAAAATTGAAAAGAATGGATCCAACTCAATCTATACATGCAGATTTACTCATAAATAAAGTATTAACACAGGGGTTATTAGGAAACTTAACATCTGAATTTGATATTTGTAATAAGTCAACAGTCCAGCAACATTTTGAAAATCAAAATCTCAGCCAAATTCCTACTAATTTTTCAAATTATTCATATAATTATGATAGACCTACATCAAACTCTACAACTATATCAAGTCCATCACCGTCCATTCAAGACAACATAAATACGATATCAATTGAAAAATATCCTACATCTTACATACAGTGATTTGGGTTAAACTTATTTTATATTTAAATAAAATTTAAGGTACATTTTTGTTTTATATTTTTATTTTGTTATTTTTCCAGTGAGGTATATATTATGTACCTATAATAATCAAAAAAAGTAATTAATTATGTTTTATAATTTTAATTTTTCATATTTTGTATGATATAAATTATTTTATCGATGCGATTTATGCAATTTTATCTTTAATAGGAAGATCCTAAAAATCTATTTTATTTTGTTGTTTATAAAAGATATAAAATATACTTTTTTCGGAATACCAATTACTAATTCTAAAAAATAAATATTTATTACCTTCATGTAATCCATTTTTAAAGCTTCGAATATCGCTTTACACGTCTCTGGAATGATAAATGATAAACTTGGTGCTGATATACAAGTGCTAAATTTTAAATCTTCATAAGACCTTCCCGTGGCGAGATATCTGAGAGTCGCAATAAGTCTTTCTTCTGGACTTATCGCTGTTCTCATTACAGTATCTTGTTTTTTTATCTTCGGCCCTACAAGCTCTAGCAAAAACTGAAAATCTTTTGAATCCATTCTAAGATAATTTTTGTAGTCATCTGGACAGTTGTCTTCGAGTTCACGGAGAAGCGTAATGTCACTAAATTTATGGCGATTTAATTTCCAGTTTTTCACCCATTTTGAGCGTTTTTTTTTATTGTCTTTTGTTAACAAATAAAAAGCGGCACTTGCAATTGCAATTTTCTTTTGTTTTAATTTATACATGATTATAACAAAAATTAGAAATTTATCAAACACAAAATACCACGATACTACACTCTACGAGAGTTCGAAAACATGTGGACCGTAGACAAAACTGTTGATATTTTCGAAATGCCACGCGCCACTTTTATCGCGTGGGAATGTTGACATTTTTTATCTTTAGACGGACGTACTTTCTTGTCAATCCTACATTAAACGAAAGCACGTAGGATTGGCGTGTATCATATTTTTTTGGTTCGATCTTGGCGTGTCACGCGCCAATCCTACGGGACGGATCGCACGCATGGCGCGCCGTTCCAATCTCGCGAGAAAACACGATCGTCTAAAGTGGCCTATTTAGTCTTCTGTTTACTATCGACTAGAACTATTGGTTCTTTTTATTAATTTTTCATTATACATGTACATACATGTGTATCTATTTTAATAATACTTATGTAATAATAATTTTCAATTTCCAATTTAGTTTTTATTATAAAATTTAATTTTGCGGATTATCCGCGGAATTCGTTTATCCGTGGATGTCCTGCCACCCCTATTCCATGGATAATCGGGAGTATACTGTATTTAGTTTTTTTTTACTCAAAGAAATTATTGAGTTCCTTCGAATCTTTGTATAAAACATTTCTATAAATTTGATTCACTTTACAATTACTTATACAATTCAGTCAATCATATTTCTAAAGTTCTATAAATTTATTTTTTTATTGTTATTGATGATGGGCATATACGGATATCATGGATTATTCAATTCAATTTTGCCTTTCAATGACTCATTTTTATATTTGCATTAATTAAATTCTATTGCATAATTTTCAAACATAAGTATATCATGCATTCGACGCATTTAAATTACCATTGTAGTTTTATGCTTGGGTTAAACTACCTTCGGATATTACGGACATTTTGAAAAATTATTTGTGTAAATCGATTAATTATTGTTTTGGTCTATTGTGAACATTAAAAAAACATATATTTATCACTTATATAATATATATATATATATATATATAACGCAAATCCATTATTGTGGGCTTTTTTTAATTAACAGGCCAAAAAGGAGTTTAGAAATAATAAAAACGTTTAATTTTACTCGAAAAATATATAAATTATAATCATGCAGTAAAAATTATAAAAAAAAAATCACATAATGATAAGATCAATGTATTTCTCACTTCACGAAGAATATAAATTTAATGTGATGAAGCCCTTTGGTAAATCATGAAGGCTTAGTCCTGTAATAATATAATCTGTGTCTACAAATATTATGTTTTAAACTTTTATGGAAAAAAATTAAATCGGTGACAATTTTTAAGATTGAATTATTATAATAGTTTTCCTGAATGAAATTCACTTATCCAATTATGAAAAAGTCTTATTGAAGGAGAATTATCAAAGCTTATATTTATTTTTATTACTTTGAAACATTTTTAAGGTATTTTTGAAAAAATTCTAATTCGTTGCTTTGTATCACGTTCTTGAATTTATTTCAATGACTTAATAATAAAAAATACAGACTTAAAAATATTTTTAGTAACTTACTATTAATTATTGTATAACTAGTTCCAGTGACGTCTATCCTGTATAATCTATGTGTTGTTTTAGAAACCATATGAAATAAGCCAAAGTTTAATTTTCTAACTTTTCTTGAAAATATACTATTAGTCTTTGTAATGAGTATGGTAAAACACAAGAGCGGATCCTATATATTTTTATGTTCGGGACACTTAATAGGAGAAATTATATAAAATAGCTGATCAGAGGTATTCGTAGAAGTTTTTTGGGGGGCTTAGACTCCCTTTCCAAAAATAATATGACAATATTGTACTAAAACTGTCAATATTTGTTTTTATTATCTATTATTTAGTTCTTTTGAATATATAGAACCTACGTCTCAAAGTGATCATCCGATTTTAGTAAACTATAAATATTGTTCCTGTAGCTTGTGGTAAATGAAGCATTAACCATTTGAATGGTAGGAATATCGATTACTGGTAAGTTGTGATAAAATGGACCTCAGCCAATTGGTGTGATTTAATTAAATGTTAACCAACCAACAAAAATAATTGTGTGCTCCGTTTCAAAAAGTATGAATCTGTTATAACCGAGCAGCATGATTTCTGATGAAAGCTTAACATTGAACCTCAAATAGTCCAAAGTATTCGAAGATGACATAAACCTTCTAATAAACTAGTTACTTATATAAAGAGAAGTATCAGGTCGAACAAGAATTTCATATGAAAATTTTGAACAAATTCAACAAAGTTTCGTAAGAATTTCACAGAAATCAGTTTGTCATGCATCCAGAGAACTTCTTATTTCACAAACAACAGTTTGGCGTATTTTGCGGAGACATCTGAGATATAAAAAATTATAACAATTATGTTGTTACAGGCTCTCCATGACAGCGATATGCAAAGAAGCGTTGGAGGGCGAAGAGTTAGAACAGTTTTCCCATCGTATCATTTTCATTTTAAATATTATACTTAAAACTTAATATAATCGACACATTGAACATTTATAAATAGTATGCATGTAATTGATTAACTTGTAGAATTTATCTTGACCTAAATATTAAAATTTTACAATAAATATAATTTCTTGAAATCGGGTGAATTATTTTGAAACATATTGTAATATTATTTTATTGTATTATTAATTTTAATATTATTTTTTCCGACGGGATAAAAAAAATCAATAATATCTAGGGAATAACAATTTTCAGTAAAAATAACATTTTGTAATTTTTCAAAATTATAATTTAAGGAAGCTAAATTATGTTCTTGCCCACTATGCGTGAGTGGCACTTGCCCCAGCACCCTTCTTGGATCCGCCCATAATTAATAGTAAATGAAAAGAGACAGATAATTGAATTGTTAGACGGCCCTCAGTTGTACGTACCTTCCCTTCAGCAACACACATTTTTTAAGATAGCTATCATTGATACTTACTAATAAAATTATCACAAAAAAATTAGTTCTCATATCAAATTATTATAATAAATATATAACTCTTATTAATATAACTTAAATTCTAAATTTTATACGAAGTTTAAAATTAAACAAGTTCACATTCTATTTATTATGTATTCTGAATAATAACAATTCCTATTTTAAATATTATCACCAAAAATTTGCGGAGATTGCATCTTTGAATGTGAATCAATCAACACGTTTCTAAACAATATTTAAATAATTTATTCCTTTATTACTATATGCATTATAAAAAAATAATATACACATAAGACTCAAAACATGTAAACTGATTCTATTACAGCATGAAGATTTAGTATTATATTTTTTATGGTAATTTATAGACCATAATTATGTAATTAAATTCTATTGGACGATATCATTTTAAATTATTTTAAATATTTATTTTTGAATGTTAGACAAGACTATAAATATGCTTATATGTGTTTAGAGACATTATTAATTGATCCATACTAAAGAAATACTTTACAATAATACCTATTAATTTATATGCACACAGTGACATAATCATGCAAATTGGGCTCGATAGTGAAGTTTTTAGTGAGAGTCCCTATTATAAACATAGTGAAAGTGAATGTTAAGGGAAACACCGGCAGCCTACGAAAAAAGATTCAACCCTGAAAAAATATAATATTTGAAAGTATTTCATTGATTATTAAATAATTAGCACAAATTATATTGGTAGAATCCCTAGTTAGGAACCACAGTGTATAAATTATATCGATGATAAAAAGTGCTCACTTTTGAACCTTTTTTTATTTCGGGGGAGGGGAGGGATTAAGACCCGTGACCTTCCTCCTCTTTCGAAAATACGACACTGGTTACAATATTTCGATTTTTTGGAAATTAATTTAATTAAAAATATTTTTATGTATTTACCATGTAACAAAGTTAAAAATAATTGAAAACACTATACTAACATTTGAATAAAAATTCATAATTTTCTTCATTTAAGATATATGATTTTAAGGTATTAAAATACAAAATAAAATACATTATAGACTTTAAGAAAAATAAATTTATTTAATAATTTTTGAATGAATAATTTAACAGTTTATTTGTTTGAATTTTTAAACGCCTAGATATCAATACATATTAAAATTAGATTAAAACTAAACGTTGTAACATAAAAAGTAATCCCCTACACTAGAAGGAAGCTTGCATCTAGGGTGCAGTAAAGACAGATATTTTCAAAATGTATTTGATATTTTAATTTAATTTGAATAGATATTTTTTTCATATAATTTATTATATTAAAGTAAAATAAAAATGAGAAAATAGCAAAATTATTATTTGATTTACTATACCCGATCAGAGACAGTCAAGTCAGCGACGATTTTGACTGATCAGTCAAATGTATTTTACACATATCAGTCGCCGAGACCGGTCAGTTCCGAGAAATCGGGTCAGTTGAGTCTGTTGTACGAAACACGCGTTTACATATAACGTATTAAATATTTTTTTGCATATTTTTGTTCATTTAATTTAATAATATTAAAATTACAATGTGAATATGGCAAATTTTACTGACGAAGAATTATGTATTATCGCGATCATTTTAAATGAGGAAACCGAAGAAACGAAAGTGCATGAGGCATGGCAAAATAGAGTTTTTGACACTATATATGTTCATATATTTTGGATTTGAAAGATCGTACAGCACTTCATAGTATCGAACACACTCGATGAGTTGTTCATCATCCATTTCGCCTACAATTCTTGTCCATCAAAACAGAAAATATCGTTGACGATAATTCAAAAGTCCTCGGATCTGTGATTGAACGGATACTGAAGGATTGAATTCGGATCGAAAACTGATGAGTGTAGATGACGCAATATAAATTTAGCGAAACGTTATTTTCCAAGATTGACACTGACCCGACTTCACGGAGCTGAACCGTATCGTGACTGATATGTGTGAATAGACCTTAATTAAAATATATTTAAAATTCAAATAAAAATACTATACTCTATTGAAACTGTCAGTAGGTAATGAGTACAGATCGCATGACTTTTTTTTATCTTGGCATGATTTTGTTGGAGGCACATTCAACCGGAGGACAGTGCCCAGCCGGCCCCTTCCGTAAATACGCCTATGTATTATGGTATGATAATAGTTATAATAATGTACTTGTGTACTTATAATTTATAAGGAATTATGATTTTATAATTCAGTAGTGGTTGTATAGAATGGTAATAGGTGGATCATATATCCTCTTTGATCTCTATTTTTTTTTCTTAACTTCAGATATATAAAATATTTTTTCTTTTTTAATTGGTTTTGGTGAAGAAGCTGATTATAAAAGGTTAGTTAAGTGTTATAAGTACTTAAATACTTGTAATTATTAATTTTAATTTTTTAACATTTAGAAAAAAATATTCCATTAAATTATATTTATATATGGATGGCATATGTAATAAAATTTGACATCAATATTAATAAAAAAATATGAAGCATTTTAGTCCTTAATTATTATTACAAGCCTTAATTCGCTCTCCTTTCTAGTCAACCTATGATAACCACCACTAGGTACCGATTAACTATTTTACGACTAGCTTAAAAGTAAATATTCTATAGATAAATATGGAAATATTTTAATAATATGGGATTAAGAGCTATGAATTAACCAGACTTAATTCGAGATTTTGTTATGTTTATATTATTTAGATCATAAATAATAATTTATATAATATATCTCTGTAATTTATTCAACTGAAAATTTTAAATTAAAATGTAATAAAACTGACGTATTAAATATAATGCTTCCAACATTGTAAAAATTAGGCATTAATATTGTAGATCCTAAAAACAATATATTACGTATTATATGTTAGTCTAATATTTAAGACGTAGATACCTAATTCTTATCTAAAAACTATTAAACGAATTTATTTTGAATAGCTTTTCGAAAAACTAAAAGACGATTTAAGTTTAGTCCTTATTCTCGGCGAAGACCATTTTGAGTTTGTATTAGTGGTAAATGCTATTTCTTTCTGCGATACACCTTCGTCCACCTCGTCTTCTTCGGTTTTAATTTCCATTTTCTGAAATAAAATGATAGAATAAAAGTAAAAACATTTTTATGGAGAGTATGCAAATAACTGTCCATACCTGTATAATAAGGCGGAGGAAGGTTTGTTGGTTTTCAAGTGAGCTTGTAATTGTTTTCAATCGATCTTTGACTTTGTCTATTTCGTCAGCTAAATGATTTTCATTGTTCTCCAACACCATTTCGACAGCTGTCGATAATATTAAAAATCAAATAATATCAATAACTACATATTTTTAGCTACGTTTACACTTATACATTTAATAAAGATAAAAATAATTGCATTTTGGCATGCATCTCAAGTTCGAAGTTTGTTCGTCAGTGTAAACGCAGCGTTACTAAATGATTAAACTGCAGCCGCGAGCGACTAACCGTAAACCTTAGCGGAGTAGCTGAATTTAGGATTGTTGGAAATCTTACCGTCATCGGAAAACGGGTTACAAAACCATTTTCGCAAGATTAAGTCCAAAAAACCCATTTTCGTTTTTCTTTCGTTAGGATATTCGATCTGTTCAGCTTTATCGATCTTCTCCAGCAACACATGTGGCAATTTGCGCTCGAGTTCAGTGTGTAAGATGACCTGAAGATAATTAGATCGATAATAGAAGTTCTAGATTTTGTAGAGATAATGATAAATTAAAGGATTTAAAATATTTATCGTAAGTACAAATTTTAGTTAATTTTATAGTTGTACCGCATATAGAGGTAGTTCAATTGCATACATTTTTTAGTAACATACAATTAAACATAAAATCTAAATGAATAAAATGCATTGAAAAAATAGAGCAAATATGATAAATTATAAATGCAAACTTATTGAATCTAATTCAACAATTAATACAATTAATACTTTCAAAAAGTTGTTGTATAAAGATGGTTTATTTCTTAGTTCAAAATATGAACTATTTAATGTTCCAACATTATTTCTTCTATTAATCTATCGTTGAATCCGTAGTTTTTTTTTTTTTTTTTTTTGGTGCCTTTGTCTCTTTTTTAAGATTTTTTTTGGAAGCATATCACAAATTACGAGTATAAATATTCTTTTATTTTGTTGAATCTATACTGTTTTGTCAAAAATAAAAAAAAACACTTCTACTCACAATCAGATCAATTTTTAAACTAACAAGATTTACCATAATTGCATACAAAGGTATAATATTTGTAAGAATATTAATGTAAAGATAGATTTGTTTATTACTATTCATATTCTCATATGATGTATATTACAAGCAAATTTAGAATGCAATAAATTGCAATAGTGTGAACCTGGTACAAGAATAGCCATTCAAATTTATTTTCACAATTATGTAGTATATTTAAGTGGTATTTCGGTGATTCTTGTAGCACGGATAAAAGTCTATAACTACAAAATTACATTAAAAAAATTGGTAGTCCATCATACGAGTATAAAGAAGGGATTTGTAATTAAATGATTGAATTCAATAAAAGCGTCAAAGTATTTGATATACTTAAAAGATTTCATTGCAAAATCAATTATTGTTTTACCGAACATTTTGTAGTTAAGATGTTTTAAAGTTCGCTTTCAATGTAAATATCATTATATAAATTTTCTAGCTATATTGAGTATTATGTTTATATTTAGAAATATTGAAATTTATAAGTAAGATCCTTCGAATTTTTACGAGTATATCATTGATTTTGTAAAAAATTCATAGGACTATAGAAGTCTAACTTTAAAGTTATCATATATTTCTCTGAAATATTTTTTTATGCGTAGAAAATATTATAGGTACTATGATATATTTATTTTTTGATATTATCTACTTATATATTCAATCTTAATTATTAAGAAGGAAAAAAATGTAGTATTTATGTTTTACTAGTTTTAGACCGAAATCAATTTGTTTCCGACAAAATCATGTTTTTGCCTCATAAGCACAAACATTTTCAACACACAATTGTTGAGAGCAATTGCTTGCAATCAAGTTACTTTACTTTGATCATGTTTACACATGGAAGTTTTTATAAACTGAAACATTTTAACATGTACATATCATAAAATGTATACAAATATTTGCAAAAGTGAATTGATAATAATAGGTCGAAATTAAATTTATTGTAACTTAGTTTGTTATTATCTACTACATACACTCCTTATAAATAAGTTTTAAATTTGTATAGTTAATTAACTACGTGGATGTTATTAATTTATTAATCATTATTGTATATATAAAATTATATTATTCATAAAGAACTGAATAACTTAAGTTAAAAAAAAAAAATTAATTTAATAAAAATCTAAAAAGTAAAATCAATTTATTAAAGATTACTAAAGATTATAGAAGGATATTACAATTTCGTATATATTTGTTGAATATAAATTACTAATTTATAATTATATCTTTTTCACCTTTTTCTCTTCTTTTGTTTAGTTCTTTGCGCAGATTTGACATAAATTCACATAATTGCTCAAAAAATAAAAATGGCAATAGTTGTATCTGCTGATTTACTTTTGTAAAAACTAAATTGCTTACTGATTCGGGTGTGATTCAATGCATCCAATAAATTAAGTTCTATGATTTTTTGAAAATTTTAGTAGTACCCTTAATTATTGATGTTATACCTGTAAACGGATTTCTAAATTGTTTTGACATACATAGATTTCCAAAGACTTAATAGCAATATACATTTAAAAACAAAGTGGGAATGAAATCCAATCCAGATATCGGGTCTAGTTTTAGTTATGATAATTAATAAATTACTTTACAAATAGGTAATAAACCATTATTAATATCTATTTAATTTAGTTTATTCATAGTGATGTTATGATTAGTAGTATTTTAAAATTGCTTATAAACTGATTAAAAATTTTAATCTAATGTTTTCAAAGAATTGTTATCAGACACTTGACCATTACAATGCATAACACTTGGAAGAAAATTTTCCGAAATAAGCCTCTTCATATAGGCTTAAAAGTTTTTTTGGATTAAGAGATAACTGATTCTGTATGTAGGTAAGATAATTTACTAGAGCTTAGTAGTTATTATACTAAAAAGCATTACAATTGATTACATTATTGTTAAAACAATATCCAAAGTTGCATTTAAAAATTGTAATAACCTTTTTTATTCACCAAAATAGCAATTTAAAAAAAATTGTAAAATTATTTTTTACTAAGACTAATATATTACAAATGTAAGTTTTTTAAAAAATATTTCAAAATAAAAAATGTATATTAATACTGGATTAGTGGTTTTAGTCTGGTCTTCCAGGAGCCTACAAACAAAATTATCAACATTTAAAAACGTTTTATTTGAACAATTTTTATCTTATTTTCTTATATACATTTGTGTGCCTATCTCAAGAATGATTGCGCTGCACGATAAATGATTTATTTAAGTCCTCAAACATTAAAGATCTTTGATTTGCTGTATAACTCGTGTATCGTCTTATCAAATAATACTTGCACCATTGTCATCATAATCGACAAAGCCCGAAATAACCATACATTATTATTTATTATTATATTATTCTAATATATTTTAATATCTGATGGCCCCCATCGTTATTTTATATCTTACGAAAAAAAAAAAATTAAATCATATAAATAATATTTAAAAGTATCTAAAATTGTATTATAAATAAAAAAAATCAATCAAATGTCAATCGAATCGAGAAAATGCAGAAAATTGCATTAAGTAGCACTAAAAATATTTAGATTTTAATTCGTACTTACATAAAATGAATTTACAACCTACTTACCAATAAATCCAAATAATAGGAAAAAATATGCAAATGTAACAACTTCCGAGATCTAGTAATTACGCTAACAGTCATTTGTTAATTTTGTATATTTTTTTTCTAGCATCCGAAAATATCTGATTATCGTTTTGATTTTTTGAAATTTGATATTGAACACACAAGAGAAAGTTAAATTTTATTATTTTCAAATTTATGAACGTAAATTCATATTTTTAAAAATATGTATCTTGAATGTATGCTTGAATTCGAGTGAGATCGCAAGTGTCTCTTTCGATAGATCCAAATAACTTATTGTAATACGAAGGCGATTTGGATATCAATAACATAATGAGTAAGATAATAAATTATACGATACGAGTATGAGTTGAAAAGTGCAATTGATGTTTTTATCAATAATATTTTATTAAAATAAATCTTATACTACTACTATATAAGTACATATCTACGAGAATAACTTAGCATAATAATACTTAATGGACAATAGCAAATATACATTGTAATGCCTTGTAGGAAATTATTGTTTGTGTTAATTTGAAAAGTAAATTAAAAATTAACTTTATAAATTTAAGTATATTACCACGTAAAAAAATAGCATAAAAAAGGTTTACGTTAATATAGTTTCATAGGATCATTTTATTAAGCTATTAAACCGTTCCTCATGAAGTAGGTATAGTAAATTAATAAAATAAAATGTGATTGTAAATTATCTTACTTGCATTGCCAGTCTTTTGAGCTGCGCGTTTCTTCTGACAGATTCTATATCTCCAACAGCCAAACCAATGAGTAGATTCATCAGCAGAATGGGCATAAGAACCATAAACACGCCGAGCATTAAGAACACGGGTACTGGGTATGGAATTGTTCTATTTTGGCCATTTTCATCTATCTTATACAGTGGATGTATATAAGTTCCAAGCAAGTCAATTTCACCTAACATCATTGCAAACGTCCGCAATAATGACATCGGTATCGTACTGAATGCCAAATGACGACCCTTGAAAATTATATTTTTATAAAACTAGATTTGTATTAGATAAAATAATGTTTCACCTATGTGACATGCAGGATTACGGTAAAATAATTTCACCTATACAACATGCAGGATTACGATGAAATGTATTAAAACCTTAATTATGGATGACTTACCCTTGATAGTAAAATGTAGAATGCTAGACCAAAAGCAGCAATTAGTATTGAGAATAAGAGTAGTACTTTGATCAAGGTTTGCAATATTTCGATAAACATCACAACATATATCCCTACCTGATCGAATCTAATAAAAAAAAATCACACGCATAATTTATTCCCCGATCGCTATTTATAATACTGATATTAAGCTTATAGGCTGATATTTTTTAATGATTTACTGGATTTATTTTACTTAAATGACTTGCGTGAATGTCCAGTTTGTTTTACTCACGGAGTCATTTTATTTTTATTTTCTTCGAAATATAGTTACGGTATGTTTTTTTTTTTTTTATACGGTATGTTAGTTGAGAGAGTAGTACAATAAAAGAGAGTTTAAGATTAAATTAAAAAATCAAGGCTTAATAGAAAAGGAGTCACCATGGTTTGCAATAGGCAATAATCGAGTGAAGGACGAAGGATCCAGATATTGAGCAGAGGAAAAAAGTATGGAATAGTATTAATGGTTGTAAATAGCGTGCGAGCATTCAAAAGTTTAATATTGAAATAAATTTAAAAGATTCGATAATGTTATGAAAAAGTTAAAAAATGGGAAATATTTGATTGATTTATACGATCATCAAGGCTAGGGAATTATACAGCGTGAAAACAGGAGTATAATCGTGTGGAAGGTGAGCAAATTAAGGCTGAAACATTATTTTCTGACTATTTCTACTATAGTATGATCTGAAAATATCAAAGAACTGATGTATATTCAAGAAATGGGAGAACGAAAGAACACTATATAGATATATAAGAGAAAACTTTTGAAGAAATTCTTTTTTAATGAGAATGATAAATCTAAGGAATTTGTTAAATTTACAAAAAATTGTTTAATTTTCAATTTATAAGAGATGTATGAAACTTGAGTTGACCAAGTGGAGTTATTCTATATAACAGATATCAGGTTTTTTTTTTTTTTTTTTTTTAATGCAATTGGGATTGGAGTTACCCTTCGGCGTCATCAGTGAATATTGTTTTAAAGGGGTTAGAGAAGTAATGAATTTGAAAAGATTTAACCGATTTCAAAACATTAATTCACTTAGCAGGCCGGTTTGAAGTAGAGTTTGTAGGTTGGAGACCTCCTGACTAATAATAAAATATTAATATTTCAGTATCATTCGTCGTTAAACTGAGTTACCTTTGTAGATTTAGAAGCAACGTGAACCAACTAAGGAATACAGTTATGCTGGCAGAAGATATTTGATATTCTAGCAAACAGTTAGTCAAATTCGGTGCTATCATAGCTATAGCTGAAAAGTATAACAATATTGCCACTACATTGGTGGGATCCAGTAGGTACGGCCACCCTTGCTGATAAAATTGAATGCCCTCTCGCGCGCTGTTAATGAATACGTAGATGACAATCATGACTGCTACTGTCTTCAGAGTGGCCGCATTTGTCTGAAAAATAAAATAATCTTACTAATGCAGTTAATAAAATTGACTTGGTATACAAAAGTGTATAATTTTGCTAGCATACGATATTGTTCTCGACAGTTAGCAGAGCGTCATTCGTGATGTTGAACGACGAATTGTGGTTGTAGACCATCAGTTGAGATGAAAACAGAGTGACGGATACCAGAAATATCGTGTAAAACAATAAATGTGCTAGGTGAAAATATTTTCCATACGTGTTCCATTTCATTTGTAAGTATTTTTGACTTAATGGGTGTGCCAAAAGTTCAACTCGTCCGTGGACGACCATTGCCTGATTTTATTAAATAATATGTTAAAATATTAGCCGTAATATGGATAAATAAATAAATGAACACAAGACTCTTTCATACGTTTAAGGCAGGCAGTGGAGTGGGTTTTATTGTACCAGTAGTTCCGCATTTTTGTACAAACGGACATTGAAGACACGAGAACGAATACTTAATCTGAAATGAGACATCAGTTGGTGAATATTTTTACCAATGTTATCACCATTGTTTTACCCACATAAAACTGTTTGGAGTCTTTTTTACAGTTGGCTTTCGTGATGCATTTGTCTTGTACAGCTTCAAACACACGTGGCATGGATGCGATCAGTGCTAGCGTAACACAAGGATGTCTGTCCGACTTCAGTGACATTATTTCTTCAGCTCTTTAACGATAACATGATTTTATTTTCATCCAAATGCACATAGTACAGCATAATATTAAGGTTTTGAACAATTTACCTTGAATCGTGAGTGACCATCGATAGTGCTGCTTCGGGGAATTTATAGTATATGGCGTAATCGATTGCACTCAAGTCCAATGAGTTGAACAATAGTTTACAGTTCATGTGCAATAACAACGTAATAGCATTGGGTTTATTTTCCATAGTTGCCAAATGCAATGCTGTATTTTTATCTTTGTCACATTGATCGAGTAAATGCGAATGCACGGAATGCAATAGCTCTATGGTCTGCGTGTAGCCGCTCATAGCAGCTAAATGCAGAGGATTCCGACCTTTGTGATCCCGGTGCAGTAAGGCTCCCCTGTTCAAGAATAATTGCACCACTTTCGTATGACCTGTGGACAGACACATCTTTAATACACGTTAATCAAAAATCTATGCAAATCAAAAGTCACCTTGTTGAGACGCTATGTGTAGCGGTGTTAACCCTTCGCCGTCCGATTCGTTAATGATAAAAGCCCCTTTTTCCGAGTTCAACAATTTTTTGACGATATTATATCTTCCATACCTTGCCCCAAAATGTAATGGACTCTCTCCGTTGTAATTCTTTATATTAACACATGCCCCTAACCGTAATAAACTTTCCACGCTACGAATATGACCACCTCTACTGGCGTAATGTAAAGGAGAACATCCGGTATTGTCTTTTTCGTTTAATAACATTTCTAGAGCATCTTGATTATTTGCCTGTAAATTTAAGTTAATTTTTTTTATACATTGAGTAAAATCATCAATTTTAATTAAAAAAAAAATCGAACAACAACAGTATTTATTTTGAAAATTGTATGAAATAACAAAACATTTTAAATTTGATAAATTAGTCCATAATATTTTAATACTATTAATAAATAACTATTTAAAAATCGTCTAGTAAATTATATTCATTATGTGATTAATTTATATTAATATAATAAATATTGCAAAATGCAAGTAATTAAATCAGAAAATATTAATTATATTTTATTTAATTTCACGTAATATCACTATTATTTTATTTGATTTATAAATAAACACTGGAAAACATTTAATTTAATACGTAGTTAATTCTTTTAATTACTGCGGAAATAAAAAATTCAAATGGCACGCATACAGCAAGAAAAAAAATAGAAAAATAGCATGTTAAAGTAACAGATTATGTTGATAAACTTATTGTGTTCCTTGATCTCGATAAAAAAAAAAACACACAAACAGTTTGTACGTATAGCTTGAGTAAACTAATATAAAATTACCATGGTAATTTCGTGAGCAAATTCATCAAGTCTTCCCCCGTACATAACTACCAAATGTAACACATTCCTTTTACCGGAGTCTTTCACTTGAACGTCAGCACCTAATCTAATTAAACTTGTAACTGTTCTCCAACCTGATCTACTGGCAGCTAAAAGTAACGGCGATCTACTCTCCTTGTCTAACGCATTAATATCAGCTCCCTAAAATTATTCCCAAATTTATCAAAGGCCCGTTATATTTAGTACGCGAGATATAATATATAGTATATAGTTTACCTCTTCAATAAGATATTGGACGATTTCAGATCGATCGAACATGGCAGCACAGTGAAGTGGTGTCATTTTTTGTGCATCACATGAACATAGGCACTGATCCTTTTCGGCAGGCTGTAGACCGAACATTAACCTAACTATTTCAATGGCCCCCTGTGCACAAGCTAAATGAACCGGTGTGGACAAATCGTATTGTTGCGTTGATATCTTAGCTCCAGACTTCAAACACAATTCCACAGCCTGGAAATTGTTAAAATTTGTTAATAGGGTATATTATATTTAAATATTCAAATATAAAGTATACGTCAATTTACATTACATGTATATTCTGTAATATTCTGAAATCCGAGTACAACTATAATATTTAAATGTACCGACTAATGTCATTGCATTATATTATAACAAATACGAGGGCATTTCAATCATAAGAACATCTCAATATTACATTCCAAAAGTACTGATTCATATGTTAACATATGATACATAAAAAAATTATCAGAAAAATTATGTATATAATATAGTAGAAAAGTTTTTGTAAAATGTATTTATGTTTAATATATTTTTTGTGAAAAAGTAAAAGTAAATCTAATTAACTTCTGATTACAAAGCTTACGTCCAATAACAAAAAAAAAAAAAAAGATAAGTAAAAAAACGACGTTAATTTATTTCATGACACGAATAAAATATATCGTAAAAAAACGACAATGATTTTGGATTATGGTAGAGAAAAGCAAGAAAGTTCTACTATAATTTTAATTTGTTAGAGACAATACGGTAAATGAGATTTTAATGAATTAATAATTAATATAAATTAAAGTACTATAAAAATGTAAGACTCCTAAGTTAGGTGTGATAACACGGTTAGGTGAGATCAATAGATGGATGGATAGTATTATTGTGTTGGTATTTTGAACTTGAAAACAATGTATAAACATTCTCGAAAAAACGATATTGAGTGAAAGAGATCTATTGATATTTTTAAAAATGGTTGATATAGCAGAAGAATAAAATTCCTTAAAAATTAGGTTAGGTTAGAGTAGGTTGAACTTTTAATATTTTAACTTTCATCTAACAAAAGAAATAGATAAATAAAATTTGGAAAAATAGAATATTTTCAGTGCATATTAACAGCATAAACTTTATTCAAATAACTCGAATCTATGAAATGTTTTTATCTAAATAACTAACATCGATTAATAAAAATTCGTTGAAAAATGTCTGTTAAAATTTAATTTTGTAGCACTTATAAATAGTTTTTACGATTTTCTAATAATAATTTTTTTTTCAAGCCTTAATTATAAAAATTAAAAATTTTATGACATTTTGATTCCAATAATGTAACGAATTTCCGCGGTTTAATAGTTTTGTCGAAATTTAACAGGTATTTAAATATTTATAATGAAACTTGATTTATTTTCTTTAATCAGTAATATAAATATTTTAAAAACCTTGTTGATTCCATGTTAAATTTCAAACCATCCCAACTTCTTCATCAAAAATATGTCTTCCTTTTCTCTTCCTGGTAATGTTCAATGACGTATAAAACGTAACTGGTCTAGTATTTTATTTTTACCTCTCTTAGCTATCAAAATTGCTTATTGTTTTAATTAAAAGATTGTAATAAACTACTCGTATTATTGAAAAAAAAAAATTAACTTTGTAATACATTTTGAAGATTATCTGTCAAAACAAAATTATTCTATCAACATTTTTAAAAATAGCTAAGAAACAGGAACATTTAAACTTTCTATAAATAGATAAAAAATGTTTTGAAAATTATGTCTAAATCAAAAAGTGATATAAGCATTCACTGAAAATTACAGGTCGATTAGATTATTATTGATTATTATTATTTAATATTATTATTAATTATTGATTAAAAATAAAAATAAAAATTTGATTTTATCAAAAACTGATAAGCTGTATTTTTTACAATTTTTTGTCAGTTTTTTTACAATTATTAAAAAAATTGTTTGGAAATTCGTAAAATGACAGTTCTATTTATCTTATAAATACAACAAACATGTGTTTGAATGTTAAGTGAAAAAACTCATACTTTTTGCTTACTTTAATTTTATAATATTTTTATTTTAATTCGAATTAGTTTGAAATGTAAAATAATTTTTAATTTTGTTACTTTGATGGACAAATATTTTAATTTAGTAGTATATTTTATTTTGTAATTTATATGTGTTAAATATAGAAAAAATATACCCATTTTAGGTTCTAACACTTTTTATCTATTTCATCTACTACGAATAATAAATGCAAAAACTCTTGTGAAATGTAATCTTAGTCCTTCAGCTTGATACTTTACACCATTTGACTTGCTTTTCAATCATTGTGTTTGTATTTTATTTACCTTGAAATCTCCGCTATGCACTGCGGAATGGAGTGGCACGTTGCCTTCGGCATCGAAAAACGATATCATTTGATGCCTCGAATCACCCCTGCTTTCAGCCCACTGCAAAAGCACTTCCATCGTTCTGGACGCTGCATTTTTTGCTGCTTCGTGAATTGGATAGTATCCATTGTGACAGGGCTGTCTGTTATCTACCCCCAAGTCTTTCATCTACAATCACAAAATGATCGATACGTCAAATAATTTATTCGAAATGATCACACCAAATAAAAAATAAGCGCCCTTTAAACTTTAACTATTATGACAGGCATTTATAATCCATTATTACCATACACAATATTGAAAATTAAAAGGAATTACATTTTATATAAAATGTAGGTATATTATAATAACGGACTAGAAATAATTACGCAACGCACACCGGACAACATTATATAAGCAATAAGCTCGATGTAGAAATACATCTTCACTACTGTGATTGTTCTGTTGTATTACAAAGTAAATTATACAACTACACAAAATGTATCAATAAATATAAATAAATTTCGCTATGACTGAATTCTGAGTTATAATTTGATAAAATATTTTATTACAATTTTCTTAATACGTAGTATAAGTTATGTCCAAGTCTCAATAACAATTTGTTTATGTAACAAGTTTCATAAAATAAACATATTAACATTAAGCTATTCTAGACGTACTAAATCAAAAATGTGTTATACTATTAGTACTGTGAATTATTGAATAACAGTAGTTGCTATTTTAGGTATCAAAATGTATGATTTTATTTTCTGATCCATGAAAAACTGTTATTGAAAAGATATAACTACATATTTTCAAGAAACAAGTGATAACTGAAAACACAAATCATTTTTTAATTTTTTTTTAATCATTTGATAAAATAAATTTGAAAAAAATTTGGCCATTTGATAACTTATTTAAAGGCTAGAAGAATAAAAAATTAATTGAAATAAGAGAAAATTTTTAAGCATTACAGTTTATGAACTTTTAAAAAATTTGTCAACTAATTTAAAGAAGTTTTAAAAAACATTCGTTAAATCATAAGGTTAGAGGAATGATTTTTGAAATGTATATACAATTATATAAAATCAAAAACTATAATAAAACTAGACCGATTTGCATATGATTAAAAAAAATTGTAAACCAAAGTGTATTACTATTATTATAGTATTACAATACATAAAATGTATGTCCTAGAATAAAAAAAAAGTATTAAATTTTTGGAAAAATTATTATAAGTGTAATAGCTCTGTATTTTACGTAAAGCTAATTGAATATTTTGTTGAAACACCAGTATTCCAAAATACAATATTTATAAAAAAATTTAAAATTATTTGAAATAAATAACACTCAAATTATTAACTTTACCTATTACATAAATATTGCATAATCAGTCATTAGTTAAGTATTTAGTTTAAAATAAACTAATTGCGTTAGCAATCATAAAAAGTTACGTATAACTAAATTTATTATAGTTTGAAAATACGAGTAATACAAAATAAAAAGACAGAAAATTCGATTTTAGTTTTATTTTTAGGCCAAAAGAAAATGTCAAATGAGATAATTAAATCGGTACATCATTTAACACATTAAAATTATAAGAGAATAGATTTCAGAAAATTTTTAGTAATAACGGTTTAATATGAATTATGTTGAATAAAGGACGCTCATTTAGATAGTATCCGAATGTAGTCAAACCTTTAGTGGGTTGATATTGCACTGATGTTTATAATATTTAGTGTATTTCCATGTCAAACACATTTTGAATACTGAACATAAGAAACTGAAATCAATGGGTTCATATCGGCATTTAAATATTATTTAATATTAATAAAAATCTATGAAATTTAATAAATTCATTTTCTCACGCTATAAAATTTTGTGATTTTTGATTTGATATAGTGTCTTCGGCTTTGAAATATTTAAACTTCGAATCTGCAAGACTTGTGACCTGAAATTTATCTAATAAATATTTCCCGTATTCTATAAAATATATTTAAATGGGTTATGAATTTAATGGTGTTCACTAAAATCGAAAATATTAATTTGATTTTTTTATGTGCTAAATTTTGTACATTTAAATGTAAAATAAGCTAGTTATGTTTATTTATAATCTCATATTCACATATATTTATGTTCACATTTAAAGAGGAGTTGTTGGATAATAGTTAACTAATGTCCAATATCATTAACATAATTATACATAGATAATATAAGATTTACATTTGATATGTATGTTAATATAATACTTAAATTCAATTCGATTTGAAGTAGTTATAAATAAAACAATCAATACAAATCAACACCGTTTTATCATAAATTTGAAAATATTGGTGTTTGTGATGCATTTCTAAAGGAATAATAGCTTGTTGAAAAAAAGTTGTTATATACAGTAGTTAAAACATTGTGCGTAAGCTATAAGTTTTGAACACACATTTTATAATAATTATTATTATTGTAATGTATCTGCAATATCTTGGTGCAAATATCTGAATCAAGTATAGTAGTGTATGTATTAGTTATAAAATTGTTATGTATTATTCAAGAACATACATAACAGATTGTAAGTATCTTATTTTTTTCTCAATAATAATGATTTAAATAAAATGATGTAATAATATTAATTTATAACTTACCAAAATACGTGCACATTCATCATTATCGTGGATGGCAGCCAAATGAAGTGCTGTTCTACCGTGGTTACCACCTTGCCTGGGATCGATCCGATCTTTGAATTTACACATCACTTGGAGAACGGCTACACGGTTTAGCTCGACTGCTAAATGTAGAGCCGCTTGCTTTTTATCATTTAATGCACTTGGATCGGCACCACTTTAGACACATACAAACAATGATGGTCCGTAAACCAGTATAACTATATTGCTATAACTATAACTAAGTATAACTAAGTATTTTTCATTGTATTAAATCAAAATAATTATGAAATACCTAATACTATATTTATATAATGTTATAAGTCTTTTTATTTGTATAATTACAGTTGATATATGTTTTCATTGCATTCATTAATTGTTTGAACTGAATTTTAAAATAAACACATTTATAATAATTTTGACTACTGGCCGCTTTTCAATTAAAAATCATGTCTGTACTCTATTCTGTTTTACTGTTTTATATAAAAAATTTTTTAAAATTATCATTGTAATCAAATAAATTCAATATTAATAATTAATAACTAAGAAAACTGTGTCAAATTTCAAAAATGTACGTAAAAGTAATAATTATGGGGTAAAAAAATAAAACAAATAATCCATAAATATTATACAAATTTGAAAATAGACATTATTGGAAACTAATGGTTAGTATAGAGCTGAAGTTTTTCTCAAACCGATGAAATCGGAAGTGTAAATATAAATTTTGAAAAAAAAAAATAAAAACTACTGAATTTAAAAGTTCGTTATCATTATTTTCAATTACCTACACAATTGCATAATCACATAGTCCCTTTGAAAGCGAGATTTCCTTTCAGATTTAATAAAATGCGCGACATTGTTCAAAATTATTCTTGACATAAGACATTGATTTACAAAAATTTATTCATAAGGCATTCAACTATGTTTTCGGAAAATTCAATTTTATACATTACAGAATAAAAAGTACTCTTAAGAAATCTTATTCCTTTTTAATAAAATAAAACCTTCTGGTAGAAATACGAGTATTTAACATCCTGATTTTTCAATATTGATATTTGTATAGCCATGTAGTTCAATATTTGTAATACAAATTACAAAGTGTCAACCAGGAGCGGATCTGAAGCCTGGTTTAGGGGGGGGGGGCGAATAGGAATATTTATAAGTAATACATAGAATACAATGAATACTTAACCGTTATTTAACCAATTTATTGAAAAATAAGTACAACGCTTAATACAAATAATTAATTCTTTATTTTCTTTATTTAATTACCTATAAAAATTCACTATTCAAAATATTAATTACAATAATAATTTAATATTTTTTTTTTTTTTCATTTACAAACCTATAAATGATTTATTTTATATTTACAATAATATATAAAAAATATTAAATAAATCTGTAAAAAAAAAAGCCCAAGGGAGGAGCAATCGCCACGTTGCCTCCTCCAAAGATCCGTCCCTGGTGTCAATCCTTTTCAGAGATGTTTAAATACAAAATGTTAACACTGTGTTAAAAATATCACACCATAGCTCATACTGAAGAATGAGTAGACATTATAACTATAATAATTATGTGCATGACAATTTAAGGAAATAATTGCGAATACTATTAAAAAAAAATCGAATAAATGTTTTCGCTTAATTCGAGTCTATGGTATAGTTATTTTACTCAGAATTATTATATTTTTATTAGGAAATAATAGTATATTATCAATGTATAATATGTATAATACATAATATTATTCATGTATTAGCAATAGTAGATTTCTGATTCGTGTAAAGTTTTTTTGAGTTAAACTAAAAGTGTTTTAACTAGATTTACACTATTGTATTTTTAGGTCATCAAAAAAAATCAAATTTTTTTTAATTTATATGTTATTTTCCATATACAATTTGCTTTCCTTCAAGAATACATATAAATATTAGTGAACATATCCTCTAAATAAACTGAAGCCCATAAAGATTTGTGAGACTCTTACGCGTGTCATTATTAAATGAGTCATGAGTTAAACATAAAATATAAACATTAGTTAATGTTTTCAAAATGTATAAATCAGACCATATTGATAAAACTACTTATGCAAGGTCAGCTATTATTATATGCTCTAAAATACAGTATCAATAAATTTCCTGTATCTAGATTAACACTTTTCAGTCAACCACTATCCAAAAAACAGTAAATCACATTCTGATAAAAATGTATGCAGCGTATCCTGTGTATCCTCGTCTTTCAATAACTTCACTGCAGTTTGAGCAATTTCTTCAATCCTTTGGCCAACACTTTCTAGTGGGAGGCGACATCAACTCCAAACATTCCCAATGAGGGTGTATTTCTGAAAACTTTAGAGGAAAAATGCTTCTCGCAATCATCAACAATAACCCATAACTTGTTTATTAGTTCCGATGGGCCAACGTATTGGCTTCTACACGAAAACAGACATCTAGATGTATTAGATTTCTTTATTTCCAAATTACCTCGACATATTAATCACTCCATAAGTAATTTATGTGAACTCAGCTCAAATTACACCTTTGTCCTTCTAATTTTAAACAAAACACCTACATTAAATTCTCCATACTCATCCTTATCTCAGGATCCTGTCAACTGTGACAAATTCTCAAAAATAATGGAAAATATTACCAATTTAAAACTTTCACCTAAAACCAATAATGAAATAGAAAATGTCATCCTCTATACAATTTGTAGTATTAAAATTCTCATATATAAAAAAACAAACCAGCCACCAGTATTTACATAACCAAGTTCTGTCCACGTATTGAACGGACTTAATAGCAGCATAGCAGCAGAAAGGCTTAGACGCTTTTAAAACGACTTGAAGATAGTTCAAAACTCAAGGAAACAGAAAATAAGGTCAGCGCACAATGAATAACGTCGGTTTTGCTGGAAAATTCCAAAGGCAATGTGGACAAGATACACAAAAGAAGAGTGAAAAAAAAGATATATAACATAAATTCAAGAGACAAGCATCTCCTCTTCCATCCATCACGCTACCTTTTCAGGCTTCTAAAATTGTAGAAGTCATTAAGGAAATAAAAAAAGGAAAAGTAGCAGGGAATGATAACTTATACCCAGAGTTCCTTCATTATCTGGGGCCCAAAGCTACTGTATGGGTTGCCGATGTTCTCTTCTAAATTTTTTGTTCAGGGAAATCGCCTAAATTATGGTAACAATCATTTGTAGTGGAGATTCTCAAACCAGACAAATTCGCTGATAGCCTGAAAAGTTATCGACCTATATATTTACTAAGCATAATGATAAAACTAATGGAGAGAGTTATTATGAAACGAAATACCCAGCTTACTGACAGGTTTTAGGCGCTCAAGAGATTGATGTGAATAAGTTGCAGCCCTGCTATCGCACATAGAAAAATTCTTTAATGACCACAAAAAAACCGGAGCTACTTTCATTGACTTCAACACCGCCTATGATACTGTCTGGAAAAATGGGCATATGAACAATCTGACAAAAATATAAATTTAAAACATTGAACAACGGACTACCACAAGATTTAGTTCTGGCCAAAAAAAAAAAATAATAATGATGACTTTGGGTTCTACTACTGAATAGATTTCCCACCTCATATGATTCATAAAAAAAAAAAAAAAATGAAAATAAAATAATGTATTACCTAATTTACTTACTGTGCAAATATTAATACAGATTGTAAATACAATATTTTAATAAAAAAAAAAAAAATAAATAACAATTTTTTCACAGGAATATATTTTTTTTATTAATTTTCTAATGAAATTATTTATGATAGATAATTATAGAGTATTTAAATTGAAGTATATTTATTTATTAGAATACTTTATGAAATATAAATAGCAAACAAACAAAACTGTACTGTTTTGTATGCTTTAACCATGTGAAATAACAATATAAAATAAGATTACAATTTTTTTCTTTTTTAACAATTGATCACCTAAAAGAAAGGATAATTATACATTTTTAAATTAATGTTGTATTATAGTAGTTATAATATTTGTGTAACGTTATTTGTGTTCAATTATATAGATCATTTTTTTTGCACTTATAGATAAAATATTAGTTAAAAATCATTAGTTATTATTATAACTATATACTATAACTTAATCAATTATTTAAAAATCCTATGGATAAATGATCAAATTCAAATTTTAAAACATAAGTACTGCGTTTGAAATGCTTAAAATTGTTTATTGCTAAGTATTAATCCAAATAATGTTGCTCACTTTTGAAGTAAATATTCCAGCGCGTCCAATGAGTTGTGCTCGATTGCAATGTGAATTGGAGTATTTCCACAAGAATCCCGTAAGTTCAAATCTATTTGAAAAATGATTATATTAAATCATTTTTATCCTTGAATTTATCCTTGCCTACAATGACCTACAATGACTTGAATAATTATAACGTATCATAAAATACAGCGATGTGATATAAAAACATAAAATAATATAACATAATATAAAAACAAGGAAAATTCCACTCAGTGATTTTTTTTTTTCTAATTTATATCGATGATTTATGGTAAATATGAGATAAACGCATCGATTATATAATAGATAGTTAGTCCACGATGTAGGTGGTTTTTGAACAACTAAAATTATTTTTTTATAGACTGCCGATTGGTAGCGTTGGTTTTATAATCGATTGAATTATGATTTACGAGTACGTATATTATATAATCAATGATAAATGGTAGTACTGAGTAATAGGTAGTTTTTAACTACTTAAATATGAATGTTACTATTGTTTCTGAGTCTTCTTTTGCCATTCAAATTGTTAAAAAAATAGAATAAATCATTGAGTTATAAAACAAAGTATATTATGGAACTCATTTTAATCCATACGTTAAGCGTTAATCTATTAACAAAAGTATATTTATTTCCAGACATCGAGTAAAAATATGAATCAAACATCTTTCATTAACATTGTTTAAAATAAAATAATTTTATTTCTACTCAATTATAATTAATAAGTAAATGATTTGAATATTATGATATAACTAACTTTAGTCGAAAAAAAGACTACAAAACAAAAATTTGCGGTCAGGAGCACTTGTCTTTTTCGAACTCTTACAATACTTATGAGTTATAACACAACAGAACGTCACTGATGAACGTTAAAACCCAAGGTGATAAGAAAATAATCAAAACAATTTTGCCACCGTTACTATTGCATTACACTGAATGTCATTTGAATAACAAAATACTTGACTTTAAATAAGTAAAACACGAGTAGGGTATTCTGTTGAATATAAATTAGATTTAAAAGAATGTTTCTTTGACATAATGTT
Organism: Sipha flava; assembly: GCF_003268045.1. Lineage (NCBI taxonomy): Eukaryota > Metazoa > Arthropoda > Insecta > Hemiptera > Aphididae > Sipha > Sipha flava. The sequence continues at coordinate 66,851 of NW_020273459.1, forward strand.
GAAAAGGGTATAACAATATTGAAAAAATATATAAATAATAATAATTATACAGATTCAATTTTAAAATAAAAATATTATTATTCAAAATTAAATGTTTAATCATTATATTTCCCTATTGAAAAAAATATCAACAAATTTTACTTCAAAATGCATTTCCGATTATCGTATACTCGAAAATTACGAAGGATATTTATTTTGAAATATTTTTTGTATGAATTTATTCATAATGATTATTTAAACTTTAAAAATATAATATATTTTATGTGGCATGGTAACGTGTGAATAACATCCATTGCAAAGTCTCTACTCCGTAGATAAGTATTGCCGTGAATACTCACGTCAATCATTCTTCTTTTCAATTCTCTCAATCTTCACTCAACGGTCATCATTACATAAATACATGTAAATTATAAGTTCGTTTGAGATGCGATAAATATGTCAATTATTATGATCAAATGAATAGTGTAATATTTTTACATAATGTACAAAAAGAAAAACGGACGTACAGTAAAATGTATTTATAAGCGTACTGTATTTATAGGTGTACCATTTCACTGAAGTCGATCATCCATGCGTATGAGATAAATCATATAATATATGTATGTGTGATGATATATTATATGATCACACATATTTAGGGTTGCCGTCCATCTCGATGTATCGGGATTGTCGCCTTTATTGAGTTTGCTGTCCAGACGTGCCAACAAAACACTACAATCTCTCAATTGAAATTGCGCATTGCAAATTTCTCAAATTTTGTTTTATAGTATACGAATATTTGATCGAAAATAAAAAATTATGTTTTTAAACTTGTACAACTTAACAATAAGAGTTTTTTCGTTAATGTTGGCCCAGTAGACTGATGTACGAAATTGTCTGCTCCTAGAGAATATGGAATCGATTTTACAGTGTCGAGTTAATTATTCTACAAAGAGTTTTACAAATATGTTTAAGGGAACAAAGAACTGTTGAAAAAAGAAAAATCTTCTGAAAAATATGGTTATCCAGGTAGATACTCAGAAATAATCTAAAAATATTTTATTTTATGTAACATAAATACATAATCAATTATTTAATCTAAAACAAAGAATTATGATGTATATTACAAAATTGAGTATTTTTATACATTTAAAGAATCCTTAGAATATTCCGACGAGACTTTAGTCAAATATGACAATCCTATACATATTAGTATATTACATTGTAAATCTTATAATTAGGGCTGGGATTTCGATGCATTTTTCATTTTTTTCTGAAGCTTTCTGTATGATTCTCGTTTTGTTACAAATATGTTTTAGGTATTTTTAAATTAGAATAATAAATTTTACTTTGCATTTTTTTGCATTTTATGATTTTTTTTGATTTTAAGATCATTTTTTAATTTTTAGGGCATTTTAAGCGTTTTTAAGTAATTTTAGGTGTTTTTTTAATTAATAATTATAGATATAGATTTTTTCTACCGATGGATTAGTATTATTGTGTAAGGTATACAATGTAAAATTTGCTGTTAAAAAACGTTTTACTATACAACAACATACCTATTTCAAGAGACAAACATATTCATGGAGTACAACGAAGAACAAGAAAAAAAATATGTATATCTACAAAAACTTATTGGGGAACAACCCATGCTCTCTGATTTATTGTAGCAATAAAGAATATTTTTTTATTTATTAATACATGATGTAAAATAAATACTTAAATATATATAATTAATACATAAATATAAAATATTTATGTACATGTAATGTAATTTTTTTAAATTTTAAAGACATTTTTTAAGTTTTATAAAGTAAATTTTGCATTTTTTTAAGGTTATTTTTCGCGATTATTAAGGACATTAAAATCTCAGCCCTAGTTATAATATCATAATACAATGTTTAAAGATAAAAAAACGTATATTATATAACTAACAAATACATCAAATAATTCTAAGGAAAATTACAAACGACCTTTTAATACAATCAAATGAACGGTGATTGACGATGTCTAACTATTGGTGACTTTGATGTATTTTTCAATAAGCCTTTTAAAGTGACTTTCAACTGCTGAGAAATTTGGAAATTTACATATTTAAAATGCTGACTGGAATTTCCAATTGACGGATAGTCTCGATGTACAACTTTGGAAACATTTCTGTTACTTAAGTATAGTCGGTAATTGGTAAAAGAAAATAATTAGATTACACATAGAGCTCTCACAAAGGAGGGGCTGTTGGACTTGGAATACAGGGACCATAAACAGAAAAGTATTTCAGTAAATTGGAAATTCACTGAAGACGTGGCAAAGATCAACAACGAGTCAAGAAAGATTAAACTCATTTGCTCTTTTAACTTTGAAGAATGCATTGTCTTCAACAATAAAGTTCGACGGTGTTACTGAGTTTGCTGTGCTCAAAACTCGTATGATAAAATTTTAACTTAAAAAAAATATATATTAAATATTTATAAAATATACTTGCTTTTTTCTTTTTTAATTTTGAAAAGATTGTAATAAAAAAATAAAGACATTATAAATATACTTATGAATTTTGAATTATTATAATTTATGATACACTTTATAACTGAAAGTTTTATAATGGGTTCGGACAAAAATTTAGTTCAGGGGTCCAGAATATGATTCGGAGGCTTAGGTTACACTAAACTATATATTTTTGATAAATTAGAAAAGAAAAATGAATAAATAGATAATTAAGTATTTCTAGTAAAAATATAAAAGTATATTTTTTTTCGTTAAAAATAAAACATACACATTCGATTATTGACATACAATTTTAATCTTTCCTTAGTTTTTTTTTATAATTTGAACGACTTTGAAAACATTAGTTATTCAAATAATACAATCTCAATAGCAACTTTTAAGTCTAAAGTTCTAAATTGTTAAATTTGTTTTGTTATCTTTTTTGTATGTTCAAATGTTGATTCTAGTCTATAAATCTATAAAGGATTTAAACTAACTATAATCAGGGACAAAATATTAGTAGAACTTTTAAATATAACTTTAATTAAGAGTATTTCTGATGGGTGATTACTTTTCAAGCTACTTTCAAGCCATTAAAAAAAAAAAAAATTATAAAATTTCTTATATTAATCCATTCTAATCTTAAATTAATCCAATCATGTTTTTCATATACATGATGTTTATAATACAACATATTATATCCATTCTTTTATAATTTATTGGCTTTTGTACGGCAATAATTTTTGCCATTCCTTGTTATGAGTATACACAAATCATAAGTGATTTGCCTGGTTAATATAACATACGTAAATAATACACGATAAAAACAATTAAACAATTATTCACCAATATCAACTGAGTGTGATGACAATCTTTAAATCTCATAAGTAATCTTACTTATATATATATATTCGAGGTGGAAAACGGGTTTCAACAGCATATAAGAACGAAAGGCTACGCTTATAATTAACGTTATATGATTTGATCTCAGTAAACATCGCAATGCCTAAACACTAAGAGCAAGATCTTATATTATGCGAACCATACGAGTGTACATGATAAATATTGTATTTAGGGCCATTTTTAGCTCTTTCAGCGCCAGTCGTGTAGCTAGCTATTTCAAAAGGGGGGTGTTACTTAAAATTATACACAACAAAATAAATACTTTACGTATACTTTATTGTACAAGAATACAAACACATTAGTACATTACACATGAATATCTATTCATGAACCTTTAAGGTTAATTTATACCAAAGATGAGCAACTGAAAGTTACTAAAGGGCAAATTTTTAGAAAATTAAAATCCAGCGGGCCAAAGCATAGAAAAAAAAATCATTCAAAATATGAATTTTAATTAAAATTTATGTACATCGAAATAATAAATTCAACACACACGACAGATGTGATACGAATAAACTGATATAGTTAGATAATTTGGTACAAACAGCTAAGTTAGTTTGAAAGTTATACGTTTACATATTCATGCGAGTTTGTACTATATAGTGGTATAAAACTTTATTTATAAAACTGCATTATACACATGGTATAAAATTATTTTTTACAGACAGTATAAAAAAAAAAACGAAAGCGTTATTTTTAGTTATGTTTAGTAACTCAACTATTAATTTTTTAGTTGTACTTATAGAATGGATCTCCAAAAATAACAGTATTATTATAAAAATTAAAAATATACAATATTATTGTACTCGTTTTAATTTAGAATTCTGGTGTTAAAAATGACAAAAATCAATTTATTGTACTATTACAATATTCAAATATTGTAAATATGTAGGTACAATGAGATAGTATATAACTATAAACGTATAAAGTATAATTTTCTATTTATTTATATTTAAAAAATATGCATTTATTACATACATCGTATGTTACCTATATCATAATTGCAAATCGATATCATGACTAAATATTAATTTGGTGAATTTGGTGAATAATATTTGTATTATGTGTTTTTTTAATTTTTTCTAAACTTTTAGCCATTTTTTTCAATTATTCCATTTTAAAATAATTAACAACGGGGTGATAACTTTTGTTAAATTCCTTATAATTTAAGGTAATGCAAGGTTCTATACAGTATAATACGGAATTATACAAAAAATAAATAAAATACCGTATTTTAACATCTCTACGTATACATATATATGAAATTTAGATATTTAACAATGTTTAATACTAGATAACAATTATTATATCGGTAAGATAGAGTATAGACGATAGATTTTAATATTGTAGGTATGGTGTAATTTGAAAATATAACACGCCAGATAAAAAAGGCTTGAGGGTCGAATGCGGCCCGCGGGCCGCAAAGAATAATTTTTGGATATTTAATAACAGGCACATGTTTCTAAAATTCCAACAAGGAATGACAACTGTATTTGAACTGCTTCAGTCCTTCATCTTCCAATAATTCCAAGAGTTCAACTTCTAAAGCTGTTGTATCCATTAAAATCGATTTTAATATTGACCCGGAAGAAGTAATCAATATTTTTAAACTTCAACTAAGAAAACAAGGTTTTATCTTATAATTTTTTTTATATTTTTAAATTTGTAATTTATATGGACAACATATTGTATTGGTATTCAATTGTATTAAATAATTCATATTTAATTTTAACGTTTTATGGTACTAATATAAATCTAGACCAAAACTCTCTCCGAAAATATTTCTTACCTATGCCCATGTATCCATGTCCCTATGATATTTTGATATTCCCTCTAAAACCTCTCACATGCCCTTCTGATTTAGTGCTTTGTACCGTCGATCGCATTTAAAGCCGGCCTTGATGGTGTCAATAATACCCGCAGTTATTTAAAACTCAATACTTTGTCTCCAGATATCGTTTATTAGTTACAACAAATACAATATATTCTTTGTTGTTAACGTTTCAATTAAAAAACCAATAGTTGCCACCCCGATTAATACGATACCTCATCGTAAACCTTCGAAGAATTTAATCCTTAATGGTGGTTCATCGATTCATTATAAATTAGGACGCTTGTTCTACTGTTTTAGAAACGCGTTTAAAATGAAATGTATTGAACGCAATGCGTTTCAGTTACAATGCAAAGAAAACATAAATTTAAAAAATAAATACGTAATTCCGGAAAACTAAAAATTAAAAGTTATTGTACAAGGGTACTGATGGAAAATTGTCCGAACATCATGTACACGGGCATATAACTGTATAATGTGAGCGTAAAATAAAAAGTGGCGATTAAGGGATGGAAAGATGTTCAATATTTTCGATGGTTAATTTCATCAAATTCGTTTCTTAAGTACTACATCATTGTTTGTTCTAATCCGCATATGCAGTCTGAAGGACACATGCGTTTTGCGTATTTAAATTAAACGATGCGAATAATATTTACCTCCTCCGTGGTTTCTGATGAATTGCAATATATTTAATTTATTTCGGGCAGCTGCTTGATGTACGGCCGCTCGACCTTTTGAATCTCTCACCTCAAGACGGGCAGGTTCTGCTACGAAAAGACGATTGAAATCATCCAAGTTACCACTCTCGGCCGCCTGAAAGATTTGTTTTAAACGTTTACATTATCATTATAATGATAATCAATTTTAATCACAACGCCAATATTACATTTGTATACTCTTTGAATTTGATCTCTGATAAAAATACATACCGTAAAAATAAATATTTAAATAAATAAACATTTTAGAATATTGCGATAATTAAATCTCAATGTATCAATCTCTACTTGGTGTCTAAAATATACCTAACCCAAATGGCACTCATGAAAATGTCCAATACATTTTTGTAGTTCATTTAATCAACACGCATAAGTATCATATTAATTGTAAATTACAAATATATGAATAAATTCTATTTTTCGTACTCATAATTTTTTATCATGAATAAATCAGTCTAGAAAGAGAATTAGTAATCAAATGTAATATATATATTATATTATAATTTCTACAACGATTATACAACCATTTGCTTATTGAAGTGGATTATTGTACCTTTTTACCAAGCATTATATCGAAAATATATTTTTATAATCGTGAAACGAATAACGATATCATTTTTTAAATGAATTTCAAGTAATAATATAAAACAATGAAAAAATTATTAAAATTAATATGTATTAAATATAACATTATTTTTTACAATTATTAATTTGATTTTTTCTTCAAGAGGAATTGAAAATATTGCATTTAAAAGAAGAATATTTTATTTAATTTATTTGTTTATTTATTTAGAGGGCAAAAGTCCAATAAAATATAAATATAAAAATTGGCAATGTTGGGTACAATTTTCTAAGTAATACACTTCTAAAGTTAGGTATTATATTTTTAAATTTATATTGACAATAAATTATTCTATAAATCTTATATGTTATATAAGACTAAAATGAATCCACTAATTTCATGAAAATTCTTAAATTTTAAAGCTATAATGTTGAATTAATTACAAAGTCATTGAGGTCTGAAATCATCACTAGAAAACATATAAATTACATAGAAAACCATTTAAGTAGTGCCTCGGGAGGTGTGATTTAATTAGAAATTACAAAATTATGAGAATAAGAAAAATATTTAAGATTTATAATAAATCATAAATAGATCATAAAAAATATTTATTAGGAATTGATAATTGATACACAAATATAAAATTATTTTGTAATTTTTTTTTAATCGAATATCAAAAATATTTGTTATTATGTATAAATAATAGTTCGTTTTTTTATTACAATATCTTAATTTTTATATATTTAAAAATGTAATTTATATTTATATAATCACATTGTAATTCACAAGTAATACATAGAAATTAAATTACACACAAACACGCATGCACGGGTTTTCCTCGGATATTGGCTATTATTAACTCGAATAAGTATAAATTAAAAATCAAGAGCGTTATTGGAACAAAAATAATAAAATACATTGCTCTTATATAGTATTTGATATCAAAGACTTGTGAATTATGCAATTAAATCAATAAGGTTTCCCTGAATTATACTTAATGAATTTAATACTTTGTTTTACCCAAAAGCGTGCATAGACCTGTATTTCATTGGGGCCTACAATATTATAGGGCTCTATCTTAACAAAACATATTGGTAGGAATATTTAATAAATTATAATATATAATAATTTAATAAACATAACTTTATTTCTTATTTTAATATTGTGGGATATTAGTTCCAAATTGGAACTTTCAATGAATATGTTATCTTTGAATCTCGTATATTTTTCTTAGATAACTTCAATTAATTATGATTTGTTCTTTTTTTGTCTATTGTAGCTGTTATACTATAATAATAATAATAATAATAATAATAATATATATATATTATATTACTTTTTTATTTATGTTGGAAGCTCTAGAAATGTGTTGTTGGAAAAAAATGCAAAAAATAAGTTAGACTAAGTGAAGAACAAAGGAAGAAGTCCTGAAAACAACTATTAATAGATACTTCAAAGAGAAAGATATGGCAGAAGATACACATTGAGACATGGGAATAAATTACATAGTTTAAATAATTGGAGGAATGATAGAAGGAACACGATCAAGAGGAAAACCTAAAATGAAATACACTAGCCAAATAATGTAGGATACATTAGTCACTTCTTACAAGGAGCTCAAAATCATTGCAAATTACAGGAAAAAATGGCGGAAATATATATTGTGAAGAAATTTGTTAAAAATCAATCTCCTGATTGAAAAACAAAAAAACATTTTTATTTATATATTTTTTTCAATAATTCTGAATTCAATGTTTTCTTGATAATACTTGAGGTTGTTGCATTATTTATTGATTGTTTAATAATGAATTATATTTCACATGTGATTAGTTCTTTCACGTACATGATGTAAATCATGTAAATAGAAAACCTTCAAAAAGTATAACTTAAAGTGGGGTAATATTTTCTCATAACAATATCATGAAATGTGATCAAATGATCAATTATTTTTTAATTTCCTTTAATCACGTTGATTTGCATTACTTTTGTTTATTAGTTGCTCATAAAAATAAGCAGAGTTGTGGTTTTATCTATCATTAATATCGTTAAAACAGAATATAATATTGTTTCAACATTAAAAAATATTTTTGTGATTGTTTAAATAAAATTATTACTATATATATTTATTTTGAATTTATTATGATTATCATTAATATTCATCAACAATTAACCATCGGGTTTAAGATAAAATAAATTTAACTGGACACGTTTAAAATCAAATATGAAGATATTAACATTATGTAGGTAGTTGATTACTAAATTCTGGCAATTTTTTATTAAAACAACTAAAAGAAGTGTTAACTTTATTGTAAAGATAAGAGTTAAATTTAGGAAAATATGTAACGGATTGAAAAAGCAATCCATAATAATATTTAATGCGAGTTTATTAGTGAGTAACATCGATTGTTTGTTAATTCCAAAAAAGTGTACTGATAAAAATCGAAAATCAAATATATTTGGATATAAAAATATTTAATTAAAAACATATTACTAAAATCATTAAACAGTGAAATATTGTTGGAAAACTTGACTATTTTAAAAATGGGTTGTAATATATGATAGATATTATGTTTAAATTGAGTTATTTATTATTTTTTTATACTGGAAAAAATTTTAAAATAACAAAAAAATACAAAAATCTAAATTCTCTATTTTTTTATTTATTATAATTATGAAAATGTTTGTTTTATAAATAACGTTAAAACTTAAATAAAGTAGGTAAAATATCAAATCACAAAGTCGACAATTTTAGAGTCCATAAGTACATATTAATGTTATTTATATCATAACAAGGTAGTATTTTATTTTTATAGATATGTAAATTATTTTAACGGTGTTATCAACAACATTTAAAAGTTTCACAATAACTACCAATCCAACCAAGCAATAAAAAAAAAAACCTTACACTAGGAAAACATCTGAATGGTGTATCTTGAACCAGGCAGATACAATACTTTATACTTGTTGCTTTGTAGGGTGAATAAAATGCTCGATATATTCCGTGTGTCAGCAAAAATACTAAGGCATTGAATATTATACATTAATATACATATAAGGTATACTTGACTTAAGAAACCACTAAGTGAACCGGAATTGTTAAATTCAATTACAATTTTACCACCGTAAATACAAAGAAAATGAAGAATGTGACTTAATATAAAACCTGTTGACTGAAAATTAGGAGTTCAAAACCAACCACTCTGCCGTTAGTGACAATACCAATATAGCACTTTTGAGTATATGAAAAATTATAAATCATTAGTCATTAAGTAAAGAAATAAAAAAGAAAGAAAACAATTGTTATATAATTTACAACAACTAATTCATAGATAGCATGTAAACTAAGAAAAACTGGTTTGAAGTCGAAATCGGTGCTATAGTAGTAAAATATTTGATTAATCCAATAGTCAAATAAGTCATGATAAGAAATAAGCTTGGAATTCAAGGTGTTTATTGAACAATACATATTATCAATCGTAGAGATACATTTAACATCTTTGGAAAAAATAACCGAAAAACCCGTAAAGATAAAGGAACACTATGTATATACATAAGCACACTTAGGATAATGACAAAATCTACCAGTGGTGTATTTAGACTTACTTTTAGGTGGGGAACTCAAATTTTTTCTTTAATTCAGGCTCAAAATTTACAAGTCAAATTTTGGTAGTATTTAAATCGGGTAAATCCTTAATATTTGTGGTATTTTTTTAATCTAATGTCGGATCCACTTAGAATCGACTTTTGTGTAGTTCTTTTTTAACACCTGTTTGTGTTTTGAAAATTACGCTTGTGTTTTATTTGATTCACAAGTATGGACCTGACAAAAAGCCCAAATTTGATTTCGTTATAAAATGATTCACATTAAAAAAATTTGTAATGTGTATTTCACATACTCGTATAATCGATTCCTTAAATACGGATTCAGAGGAGGAAATCGCCCTTTCGCCCCCCTTAAAATACGCCCCTGAAATCAACATATGTTATTGTAAAAGTGGCCATGAGTAGTGAAAAATAGTATAATGTTTTCTTCATAAAACCTCAAATACGAAATCCACATTACATTTATTATATTAGACTTGGGATTAATTAAATTTATTTAGCTCGAGAGAGGTGATCCCCAAAACATGGTATGATTAGAATCAAATTACGGAAAACAATAACAAAAAGGGAGGGAGTGGAAACTAAAACTGTTAATATGTAAGATTTTATTGTGAACTAGAATAATTGACTAGTAACTTTATACTATAATTGCATATTACGAAAAAAAATGTATGTTACATCCTAAATGAAAATAGCGAAAACTAGGAACTTTTTTTTAATAAATATAAAAATAAATTATTTAAAATCAATTGAAGTTAATACTTAAAATATTTTAATGGTATTGTTGTTAAGACTAAAAGGAATGCTATAAAATGAAAAAAAATTTTGTCGATTAAAAATTGTTGACGTACATATATATTTACAAACTTCTTTCTACTGAAATTGAATTATGTTTTTAAGTATAATTCAATTTTAGCCTTTCATCTAAATAAATAAAAATATAACATGTTATTTATCATTGAATACATGTACTCGTATGTGTATCATTTTTATGAACGTTTTTATTTTAAATTTAATAAAAATAATATGGTTTTACAGATATTTTAAATTTGTTTTAATAGTTTAGGTGTTTGAATTTAAATACACATATTTAGAGGAAATATATATATATATATATATATATATACGTATAAATACTTTGAATTACATTTTTGAACATAATTACTTCCAAATGACTCTAATAATTAACATCGTAAGGGTGTATTAACTATAGTACTAAGAACATAAACCAAAAATAAAAGGTTAGTTATAATAAAATTTAAATATATGTGATTAATGTGTGTTAATTTAATTGCGTGATAAAAAATATTTAACAGGTTTTTTTATTTCAGATACATGATACTCCAAGAAAGCATTTAACATCCTTAGAGTTCATAATTTTCTTCATAAATTATTTTAATAACGTATTTGAATCCATATATTCGAATACTATTACTCAAATACTTTTCAATACTGTAAATTATTATTACCTTTCAATTTAAAGACAACATTTATTAATTATTTGTCAATATAATTTTATGATTTTACTAAAACTTATTAATATTATAATATTATTAAATTAAAAATTTAAATTTTAAATTTTACTGTTTGATTATTAAAAATATATTAAATATAAATAATTTAAAATTTGTGAAGGATTTAAGTGAAAAAACCTTCTTTAAATTCATATAACTAAACCGTTAAATATAGTTATAGAACTCTCTGTAAATATTTTAAAATAAAATTGTATACACACTAAATTATAGTTTATACTTTTTATTTTTCAAACTTCATAAATTCAGTTTTAATTTTTTGTCATAATTAAGAAAATAATAGTTCTACTATGAAATTTAAAAAAAATCACTATTTCAATACTTAGCTCTATTTTTTATTGCATTATTGTAACGCTTATGACCAAGGTAAAAATAAAATAAAATTACTTATCTTAAGTGATAATTTGTGTGCATATAAGGAAAATGTATACACTAATTTAAAAATAGAAATGTATAAAAAATATATATATGTAAAAAATATATAGAAATGTATAAGGTGTATAGGTATGAAATGAATATTTTGAATATACATAGTTATTATTATTAATGGTGATGGATTATATCATGATATTTGCTCCTCAGTGGAAACAAAATTCAACCAATGGTATTTGTTTACAAATACGTCAACAATATCAAATTATATTTTTATATTGATACATACGTTTCACTTTTTATATCCTAGTTTAAGTCTATAAATTGACTTTTGCCAACATTTAAATTACTTTAAATTAATCGATAAAAACATTTTAATCAATAATTTAAAAATTAAAATCATACATTTTATATTATAAAGTAATGTACCTATAATAATTTGTAAATATAACCATTTAGGTATAATAAAAATAAATAATATCACATATGTATTTTTATTTTTATATTTTTTTAATCTTAAATATTATATAATTACTACTAAATATTATAAAATGATGATTAATAAAGACTACTCATCAAAATATTTACGAATATTTATTCAATATTTTTCAAAATATGTATTTATTAATACACAGTGGACATGTAATAAACACTAATGAAAACTAATAATATATTCCAACTAAATATTTGGACATTATTTTTTTAATATAGTCCTAAGTTCATTTATTATTCTTACCTTAACAAGTTCTTCAGAGGATAATTTCTTAATAGCTTGACAACCGTAAAATACTTTACGCCAATTCCTGACAATCTTCATAGGTGATATAGTCATCATATCCGAATGGATGTTGATGAGTTTCGAGAAAAGAGCCAGATTCAACACTGATCCAAAAATCACATGAGTATACATTACTTAATATGGGAGAACTTCCGACCGAATTAATCAATTATTAAAATAAGATATTAATAGCGGACAAGCATAAATTTACTTACGAATGAAATTAATATTTTTTAAATATTTTAAAGCATGGAATTGAAACAGCATATTATCAGTAACATTAATATCCAAAATACGTAAAGCAAATTGTTTTCTTTTATTAAATTTATAAGTAATAGAAATATAAAAATTCATATATTTGATCTTTATTTTTTTTATAACATGTCATAAAATATTATTTCATTTAAAACGATAAATAAGACTTTTTTTCTATAAGTACATAATTTAGTTGTCAACTTACGATTGGAAAATCAGTAATTGAAATATCAAATTGAAACATCCATAGAATTAAATTTAAAATATCACTAATCAATATTGTAATACTTTCCTCGGTAATTTCGAATAATCAAATCGAACATAAATTATGTGAGACCGTACTACCATAGATGTGTGTAAGTACTGAATACCAAACGTGAAAAAAGGTGTATAACGTGAGCAGTGGTTGCTGTAACGACCTCTAGACGTGATTAAAGATTTAAAAGAGATTTTATAACATGGGGTGGTTTTATAAGATATGAAATAAAAATGATTGGTTTAAATTAACGTAGATTACATATAATAAACGGTATTTTAAAAATTGACATTTTTTTAGTTTGAATAGGTAAACTAAATTTTTAATATCATGAATTGTATTACTTACGTGAACAATGCACACTTGGAATTGTACTGAAACTATATTTCGTGTTCGTTTATTACAATTCGATAACGAAATAAAATATTTTCATGAATATAATTACATTTATGTCTAAAACTGACGTTTATTACGAAATCGTATAGAATTTGACTAAAAATATAAAATCAGAATATCTTTTTATTTTTTTCGCAAACTCCATTAACTTGATTACTAATCCATTATTGGTTTTATAATTTACCTCATTATAGTTCGTATATTTTTGTTTTTTTTCATAAAAAACAAAAGGATAACACAAATGAGTAGGTAAAATATTATGTAGTCAACTTAAGTAATAGGTATAAGAAATTCTTATAAAAAATTTTGATTTATTAATAACATATATTTTATTTAAGCTCCAAAGTGAAAATAAAAATAGGGCTTGATTGCGAAAATATTATAAAATTACTTAAATTGTGGGCAAGTATTAAATATAAAACTATAAAATATAAAAAAACATTTATTATGGATTGTTTTGGAATATTTTAAAGTCCTGTAATCAATTTTACATATTTAATTTCTTAGTTTTTAATTATTTAGTAAAAAATATGTGAAATACGTAAACAAATGTATACTAAGATAATACAAAATTAAAATCTAATCTATAATTTTCATACTTAAAAATTTTATTAATAATAAAAATAAATAATAATTTGTATAATATTTTATGTAAATAACTGAAAATAATAAATCTAAATAATATTATATGTGACTAGTTTGTTTTAATAACCATTTTTTAAATTAATAATAAAATAAAATATGAACATTATTTAATAAAAATTGATATTATTACTTTATAAAAAAAATGTTTACTGTGTATTGGTAAATTTATTTTTATTTAAAACTTAATGTTTCAATATGTAAGGGTTTTCTGTTTATCATAATCTATTTATCAGTTTATTGTTTATAATTACAATAATTTTAAATACTTTATCTTTGATTTTTCTATAAAATATTATGATCATTATATGGAGTATAATAAAAAATTTCATAATTTTAAAACACTACAACGATTAAAAACTTAGGATTAAACTTTTAATTCGATTTAAAATATTATATAATTCAATTAACAAATATTTTTTCCATTGTAGTTATTAAAATAATATTTATCAATATTTTATTCGTCTTTAAACGGGAAAACAAAATATATTTAATAATATTTATTACATCTAAAGATTATAAAATAAAAATGTTAGTAACCAAAATTATATTTATTTCATATTTTAAGGAAACATGTAATATTTTTATTTTTATAATAATAATTGATAAGTTATACTCTATCTTCTTTTAAATTTTTCTTAAAAGAGATTAAATCTAAAATTGCAAGCAGCTCAATGATTTAAAAACTAAGATGATACTTTAGTAGCACATTTTTAAAACTCTTTTGTGGTGTTCTGAGAAATTTCTAAGTCAATTTAAAAGTGTGTATCTCATTACGCGGATATTTAAACTTTTTTTTTAAATAAAAAACTAAATTCAATAAGTTATAAAAATGAACATAAATATTTTTTGAACTATTACGTTAAAAACCTAACCTAACCTAACATTTCATTTCTAATTACTTATTATTATCAAACATATGGTTTAAAAATACTATTACTATATTTTACAAAGGTGATAAATGTAATATTGATAAGATTGAATATGGAAATAATTAATAGAATCAATAATATATTTAGCATGAGCACTATCTTAATATACCTAAACAAATGTGCTATCCTGTAAAAATGATAAAAAAAACTTTTAATTGTTCAGAAAAGTTTTGACTCGAAGGGAAAAATACTGTAATTTCACTTCTTCAAAAACAAATAAACATCTAGAGTATTTTTATTAAATCAAGAATTTAACACTTATAAAATAGTTTATAAAATGTATACATATTTAATTATTTACTAGTCAAATAAATACGATTAAATAATATCTTACTTATCTTATATACTTATTATATGAATTTCATAATCCTAAATTTAATATTATTTTATGATTATTGAATATTTATATTCATCTTTATTTTTATTTTCCGATTTTTCTACTTGAATTTGTTGATTTTATTTATTTGTTAAATTTTTTAATAAATTTAAATAATATTTATTTAAAAAAAATGTTATTATATTTTGGCTGTATTGAATATTTTTAAAATATATAAAATTAAAAAATTCATTAGATACGTATACTTTATTAGATATTCCTTTTAGAGTTCAACCACTTTCAATTTTTTAATGGATCATCTCAAATCATTATTTTTACAAAACTATGAAAACACTAAGTTCAAAAAAATATTAAGTAACAATGAAAGAAATAGATTTCATAATTTATAGTCTAACTTAACCTAATCTTATAATTTAAAGACACTGAACTCTTTCGTTTCACTAAAAAACCTGTACTTAGTCGATTTTAGTTTTAATTTTATTAATATAATTGTAAAATAAGTTTAAGGCTTATTTTATGTAAGATATTTCTATAAAAATAAATATATAATTTATTAAAAATAAAAAAATTAATTAAAATGAAATAAATTATTCATTTCAAGAACATGGTTATAAATAAACCATGACAAATGCTTTAGGTACATTTAAAAGTGTGTACACTTGTTAGATTTCTTAAATATCTAAGTGACGTTTAACATTTAATTAATTAATTTATAGTAAAATAATGAAAAACATTAACTAAGTTATATAACGAAGAATAATTCTAATTGCCCACCTAACGTGGTTGGGCAAGTTTTTAGCGTGAAACCTTAAGCAAAGAGTACAACAATTTTAAAATTTAATTATAGCTGAATGGATAAATCCCAATTAGTTTCCATACCTTGTAATCAACAACAGTCAATTTATTGAAACATATATAATAATATTTTAAAAATGTTAATTATTTGAAATTCAGTATGTCTTTTAACTTAATTTTAAATTTAAAAACTTTACTAAATAACAGAAGTACCTCTACTACTGTTTTCCCAAATCAAGTACTGCATTCAAGTCTTTCAGTGACTATACGCCAGGACGGAATTTATACTATTAATAAAAATCAGTGTTTATTTTAAATAGTATTTATCAGAAATCTTAAGACTGTTTGGTTCAAAACTACAGTAACCATTTAATTTCGACTATACAAGACTCATAAATTATTAGCACCATTACAAATAATTACATTATAACAGTATTATAAATTCAATATTATTCATCTATTTTATTGTTTAAGGCCCGTTTCACACACAATGGTTTCGTCCGTACGATTGCAATCCGCAGGCTTTTTGTCTAAACAGACGTTATTTTCACATACGACGGTTTTTTTCCTAGATTCTTTTACGTTTGGTTATATTTTATTTTTAAACTTTTAATTCATTTAATTTTCAACATGAATCAAAATGTACCATGCTATGTGACTTTTGTATCGTCGTTTGTGATTACACAGAAAATGACGTAATAATCTTATTTACTAAGTACACCTAATTAATGAATATACACTTCTTCCCAAACATTTTTGGAACCATTTCTATCTTTGTGAAGATCTTAAGACTTATACTATAAAATAGATCTTCATACCACAGCAGAGATTAACATTTCTATGTCAATATCCATGTCATTTTATTACAAAAAGCGACTACAAGCAGTTTTTACAACGGACGGCAGACAAATAAAAATTGTCTTTTGTGAAAGCGTACCATAAATCACGTAGTAAACCAGTAGGCCACTGATAAGACGGCGACGGTATGGCGCCATACTTTTCAGTCTTTGACACAGCTGTATCACGGTGACCACACTGAAAAAATCCGTCCACCGTGTGAAAGCCGCAATTACTTTCATATGTTTACTGCTAATTAAAATCCGTATGGTTAAAATTTGTACGGGTGAAACTGTTGTGTGTGAAACGGGGCAGACAGCAAATCAAAAAATCCTATGTTGGACAAGAAAACTACTAAATAAAGGAAATGTTAGTTCAATAGTCTCAAAAAAATCCAATTTAATTTTAGTACTTTAGTTCCTGATAACAGCCACTTGTGAAAGATCATTCTCTTCAATGAAATGAATGAAAAATTAATTTAATTATTAATAATATATTTAATTAAATTGGACTAAAATCCTCCATGGCACAAGATCTTTTTACATTTTCATCTATTTTAAATAGAGAAAGAGATAAAACTAACAAACTAAATGTGAATGATAAAGTAAAAAATTTGCAAAAAAGGAATGTTAATTTAACTAAGCTTTTTAATGAACATTTAATAGTTTGAATTGTGTATTTTATCAATTATATATTTATATCTTATGTTATATTTTAATAAATATATGTGTAAGTATATGTAGTGACGAAACAGTGAGACATATTATAAACTGATGCATGTAAGGCTTACTCAGGTAACAAGCAGCCTTGATTCAGAGCATTTATATGATAGAACCTTCAGAGACTTCTTTAATTAATAGAACAATTGTATTTTCTTTTAATTCCATACATAAAAAGTAACATTAGTTCAAAAATTTTTATTTGTGCGTGGACATTATCTTTTAATATTCCGTAACACTTTCTATTAAAATTTATATTCATTTATGTAAATGAAAACATTTTACTTCGAAAACAACTATTAACTATTAAAGGTAAGAACTCCTAAGAAATAGAAATAAAAATATGTTAATTTCAATAATCAATAATAGTGGTGTAAGGGCAAAGCCTCCAAGGATCGCTGATATCACTAAAATGTAGCCCAACCATAAATAGAGTTCTAGTTGTGCCTATGGAACCAAAAGACTCAACTTTATTATTAAAAAATTAAGACTTATAAAAAATAGTTGTTTATAACATACTTTTAATTTAATAAATTGAATAAATCAATTATACCTAATATTCTACCATCATAACTAAATCAAAAATCAAAGTAAAAATTATTATTAAAATTTAGTTTATTCCATATAAAAAATGAATAAAATCACGTGTACAAGCATACTTTCAAATTTCTATACATATTTAAAAATAAACAATATTTAATAAACACTTTTAAGCAATGTTTATTTTGAGTACACCATTTTTCAATAAAGAACTAAGTAAAGTATGGATAAAATATATGAGACTATGGGATGGCTTCAGACGATGATAATTTTCTTTAAATCATTTAAATCGTTTGAATTCTATAATAGGATGACCATGTTAAGAAAATAAAAAAACAGGACAGCTGTTTTCTCCCCCCTTCAAAAAAAACCCCTCATCCATATACATTCACACATATTCACACAAATCTCAAGAGTAAAAGTCCAAATCTCTGTCATATCATAACCAATTATTTTCTTTTTAATTTACCCTTTTTTCA
This sequence comes from Sipha flava, assembly GCF_003268045.1. NCBI lineage: Eukaryota > Metazoa > Arthropoda > Insecta > Hemiptera > Aphididae > Sipha > Sipha flava. Next base: position 85,796 of record NW_020273459.1, read on the forward strand.
GTAAAATAACCTAGACAATACAATATTTTCTTTTAATTATTCATCAAACAACACAATGTAGCATATCAAAACTATTATAGTCTTTAAATAATATGGAAATAACGGGATAATCTTCTAAAAATGGGACGAAAAGCGTCCCATTCGAATTTTGTAGGGACAGCGGGACGTGATAATAAAAAAAGTAACTATCCCGTTATAAACGGGACGTCTAGTCACTCTATTCTATAATAAAATACCATGTATGACTATAGTTCATACAAAATTTTAATGACAGGATATTTTATTTAATCAAAATCATTTATAATGATGTACTTACCCTTAAAATTCTATAAGGACTATCTGTTAATAAACACACGTCACCGTCAACGGTAGAACTCTGACGAAAAATTAATGGTGAGAGACAAAGTTTTTCATTTGACGACAACATCCGGGCAGTACCACCGACTTTACTTTCGTGAATTCTTCTCATTTGAATAAGCTGCCACAATCTGTGTTTCTACAAGCAAAATAGAAGGTATGAATTCAAAAAATATTTTTACTAGTGTATGTTAAAAGTGAAGTTTAAAAATATATAAGAATTTGTAGAATATTTCAGATTTATAAATAAAATAGTTAAACAAAATATTAGTTATACATTATAACTATATTATATATTAAAATGTATAACTTAAATATTTGGTTATAGTAATACATGGAAATTATAATTATAAATTACTAGTTTCGAGATAAAAATTGTTAAATTAATTTTATAAAAAAAATTACTAGCTCAATTCGGTTTGGGGTTTAAGTATGAAAAAAAATTAAAAAACAATCACTCTGCTGCGTGAGAAGTTCCTGGATAGACTAATCTCGTTGTGTGGAGACCAAAGCTATTCACCTCGATCATACGACTTAACGTCGTGTGATTTTTTCTAATAGGAATACACTTAATCACGAGTTTATCAGAACAAAGTTCGAAATTTCTTGGAATTTAAGCAAGTCATTTGTCGTGTCCTCAATAAACTTGATAGGGCAATGTGTTATCCAGTGATGATATATTTTATAAAAAGAATAATCGCCTGTAGGCTAATAGGGAGGGCCATATGTCCGATATTGTTTTTCACTGTTAAAAAAATGTTAACTGTTAATTTCTTTTGAAGAATATAATATAATTGTTATGTTTTTTTTTTAAAGAAATAAATTTAATTTATAGCAGCTTTAAATATTGCTTTGTTTTTAAGACACTCTATATAAAGTAAATTATAAAAAACAAATGATCGTGCTCTACTTGATCTATTTAACTAGGCGAATAGATTTAATTGTAGTTTTATTTCCGTATATATTGTATATCAGTATTTACTCTAATTGATCTAGCTAGAACGTAGAGCAACAATAGCTTGAGTACTCTAAATACTGTGTAAGAATATAGACTACTTGTAAAGTGCTCTACCCAGAATAACTCTACGAGCAAAAATCTACAATGCACAGGTCAAGCGGTGTAGCTAGACTTGTGGAGACCCCAATACATGATAGGCAAGTGAAGCAATATTAGGTACAAACTTATTTAGTATTTACCAATTTTACCAAACCTACTAAAATATTATTTAAACATTACATTCAATTAACAAATAAGATTATGTTCATGCATTTAAATAGTATGGATAAAAATAAAATTATAAATTAGTATACATGTTACTTTATATAATACTGGAGTTTTATTCTGCGTAATAAACAAATACTATTTCATATATATTCAAAAGTTATTTATTAAAACTTAAAATTTTAAATCCCTCCTTTCTGGCCTGCTTCTCACTAAAAATAATGATAACTTCATTGAGATAGATTTTCTTAGTTTTTCGATTTAAATTGATAACAGAGCCAATCCAGTTAACTATCCTTGGCTTTGATTTTCTCAAGTAAGTTTTAATAAGTTTTAATTATGAAAAAGACCTCTCTGCATTTGCAACTGTTACTGGAATTGTAAGGTACATGACACATATAGTTCAAACATCAGGATAAGTGCTTACCGGTGTTTTATATTCTACTGTAAGTAGATAAGCAATTTTCAATTATTAAATTTTTTATTGAATTGGGGCCCCTAATCCACGGGGGACCCAGTACGTCACACCGGCTGCACCACCCCTAGCTACGCTGCTGTCAAGACCATAGTCATGGGACGAGGCTTAGGGTTCAGACCCCCCTCCAAAATGTTTATTCTTATTTTAAAACATCTTAATACCTTATATGTTAAAATTACATGTTTGATGGTTTGTGTCCGAATTAGACTCCAAAATCGATATTATACTCTATATATATATATATATATGAATGGAGAATAATATTTTATATTATTAAAATTTTTATTACCTATTAATTTTATTATATATTATAAATTCAATAATATTAATATTATTTTACACTCGATAATATTAAATTCCATGTGTGTGAATTCATCCAAATTATATTATAGGATTTTTAAATTCTTGATTATTTTTACAAATTAAAAACTTATTACAGGACAAAGAGTTGTAATTAAGTGTAAGTTCTATAAGTTTCTAACATATAGAAGTGGAGTTAGTTTATTAATGTTTTAATTTTTACTTTGGTAATCTATACTACCAAAAACGTTTAAAAACATATAAGTATTATTTGATTGCTTCTCATTTTATGATTCCTATTTTATTTTAATACCACCGAAAAAATCTAACCTCTACTGACGTACCAAAGAAGTACAACGCAATCGCGTAAAAGAGAACTTCAATTGGTAGTAGATTATAAATATGTAAACTATTAGTTTTAATAAAATAATTCTATTAGTACAAAGATTACGATCCATATTGTACATAGATATACTGTAAACTGTAATTGTAATCTACAAGAAAATAAATATAGGAGGTCAAAATACAGGAGTAAGTAATTTTGTAAGGAAGAGTAAGAGTTAAATTTAACCCAATAAGGGGAAGTATTAAGGGGCTTAGACCACTAACTCATTACCAACCCTCCTCTACTAAATGTAAACTTGTTTTTTCGCATTATGCATACTTTATATAGAGTGACATATCTCGAATAAAATCAACGTTGATTTACTACTATACAGTTTATATAAATACAAATGAAGCAATATTAGTTTAATTTAAAATATTTAGTTTAAAAATTAATAATAAGTCAACTACCAACATTTATAATGAAAATCAATATAATATAAATAAATTATCAATTTAGTTGCATGTTTGTTATCAAAATAGTTACTCATGGGAAATCATTGTAAATTACTTATTTCATTTAATATTATTAGGCACTTACTTAAAAAAAAGGAATTGAATATTAATTATAAGAAAAGTTTTTGCTGTATTATAACAATACATATTTTTCATTTAAATAATGTTTTCATTTGTGTAAATCAATAACGAGAAAATACAAATTTTTCGGCCTCAGGTTCACTATGTTTTTGACAAATTAAAATTAAAACTTTAGGTTTACTATACTTTAATTTACTAACCTAACAATGTAAATTAGTATTACCTAAATTTCTCAAATCCTTTTATTTCATGTTACATTATAAGCAATAAAATAACATTCATTTTAACATTAATAATCAAAGAAATTTTCATTGTCTTGTATTAAGTTTAGGTACAAAAAGAAAAACTTTATATTTTATATTCTTTTATGAAAACATTTGTTTGGTAATAATTGATAGTGTTAGTTTATGATTTAAAATATTTTTAGCGTAATATATTTACAAATACTATTTCATATTAAAAAATACAAATAATTCAAACCATATAAAAATAACATTGCAAAGAAATTTTTTTATCATTTTATTGTATTTTTGTTTAAAATACTTCTAGTGATAGTTAAACCTATTAAGTTTCGTCAGATTCTGTATTATTAATGAAATTTTCATTATTTAAAGCTTATTTAAACTTCAGAAATTCAATAAAAAAAAAAAAAAAAAAAAAAAAAAAAAAAAAAAAAAAAA
>NW_020273459.1:89763-142365 GCF_003268045.1 Sipha flava
AAAAAAAAAAAAAAAAAAAAAAAAAAAAAAAAAAAAAAAAAAAAAAAGCATGTGATTCTAAAATATAAATTTTGATTTTGATTTAAATTATACTGACAAGATAATTTAAAAATAAATTTATGTGTTTTTTTTGCTAAAAATTATGATTCTTCGATAAAATTGTTTTTGAATTGTTTAAATATTTTATTTAATGTTGAATATAGTCAAACGATTAAACTTATATTTTTCACAACATATATATGTGTATAGTGAATAAACTAGGAAGAATAAAAATAATTAAGTTCATAGGTAAGGATTGCTTATTATTTAAGTGTAGTTTATTTCCCATGTATTTATTCATATCAATTTAGTCTTAAGAACTCTAATAATATAAATCAGCTCTTTGTAAATTAAAATATATAATGAAGTGTATAACTCATATAGATTAAAATAAAAACGTGTGTAGTTAAAAAATAGTTGAAACAATTGTTTCAACCAATCTTAATTATCTTAATCTACAGTTTAAATGTATGATAAGAAACAGGTGTGGTCGCAAGGGTGAGCTATATGAAAGCTGAATTAAATATTTTCGACAACCCCCCTTTTTTTATTTCTAAATCTGCTCCTCATAAGAGACTAATTATTGAAAATTTAATTTTTACCTGAATAAATTGTCTAACCCTGTAACATACATTGATTAATGCTTCATACTTATTATAAATATTCAATTCTTTATAATACATGATAAAACGCATTTTTCAATTAAAATGTAAATTATTTACATAGACCTATTAACTAAATTTGATTTTTATTTAGTTAATACGTCTAGGATAATTTATCATACACCTATAAAAAAAGAAAAGAAAAAAAATACAGATCTCCATCGATACTACTTTGTATATAAAATAAATATAATTACATTATTAAGTCATCAATTATATCTTATATCAAATTAAATTGATAAAATTCAGATATTATATTTTTCACATTAAAAATTACATTTGTTATTAAAATATCTATGAAATGTAATTAACGTTTGTTACGTAATTTACATTTGTAATTTAAGTAAAACTGATTACAATTCTTATGGATTTTGTAAAACTAATCTTACCCCTACAACTTGATCATCAGCAGCTCGTTGGACGTTCTTGCTTCCACCTAGTACCCACGACATCCATCGGATACTACCATCTCTCGTCGGTTCTTCCTTCATATTGTAAATATAGTTATCAACTCAGTTGATGATAGTATCTATGTAATCTGCTATCAAGTTATGACAATAAATTATAAAGTTTAATTACTACTGATTATACAAATCTCAATGAAACACGTACACGTTATAAAAACTATTTTTTATGTTTTAAATAAAAATATTATAATAAAGATTAATTCAATAGTATGATAGTTACACGTTGTGAGTAAACTATTTTGTAAAATTGTCTCGACTCGCACAATGAACAAAGGTGGTCAACATGAACACGGAGATCAAGAAACGACTGAACTGAAGCGGTACAAAAACACTTTTAGAAAATTGCTCTACCCTCGATATTGCTACAGTCGATTTAATAAGCATTTTTAGGCGTTCCTTGTTTTTCTGAAATTGATTACTCATACTAACACATTCAAACATATTCATACACACGCAAAAATATAGTAAATTACATAAAAATAATATCAATAAACAAACAATAATTATACCTTTTTTAAAGCACATTATATATTATTATATTGACATGATTTTGATAAAAAATAAAGAATACCATGTACATGAGTCTAAAGTATTAATTATAATTTACATAATCATTAATTGATAAAATTATATATTCGCATATCGTGTATGGAATAAGATAGGTAGCCCTAGTTTTTTATATAAATAACCAACTCTGTTATATTAATTACGATTTGTGTACATATAAGAATTATTATTGGAAATCTAAATAGGTAAATATAATTTTATTAACAAATATTATTCTGTACAAAAATGAATTACAAAACAAAATTATTATAATAAACAATATTTATTTCACTTCATGCTAAATTAATTACTTATACTCAAATTATTAATTGTTATTTTTCTGGCATGATTTACAGTGTTGTTTATTTTAATTTTTAGAAATGAAATCTTTAAATATATTAAAAATTAACACAAATCATAAAAAACAGATGTATGTTCTTGAGACTATTTTCAAAAATTAAATAATATTCAAATTTAAAGTATTACAATAATTTACCCAAGTTGTAGGTATACGAGCATAAATGTATATAAATCAAATAAATTGTATGCATTTGTCAAAATTATAGACAAACGGATTCCAATTGAATATACATATATTAATATAGCATAACATAAGATACGAATAAATATGACCCTAAAGACAAATGCAATCTATAGTGTATATATGTAAAGGACCCTATCGAATTTATTTGGAAGTACAATATACTTGGTATAACGTAAAATTGTCTTCGTGATGCAAATTAAATATATATATATACATAATAATATTACAATTTTTTTTTTCCATTTTTATTACCGGTAAATTTCGTAAATCGAATCAATTACATATTTTTAACAAAAAATTTTGTTTTTATTTATTGAACATTATTCAAAATAGATTAAGAAATAAAATATTATAAATGTTGATCAAATGTGAATATTAAACAATTTATTAAAATAAATATATTTTCAGCTGTATTATTTGCATTTTTTGGTGTCAATAAAAATGTTGTTATGTTACGAGTACAATGAAATGTATTAGAATTCGATCGTTTGAACCGTTGAAAAAAATAAATAAAATGTTAAATGTCGAGTACAATTATGATTTTTTTTTTTTTATAATCTGAAATCAAGGGAGTATTGGTACGTATATGCGGGTACACGCCATATACCTGTCTGCAGTTTTTCGATTTTTGGCCTATACCTAATGTAAAATTTTATTAGGTATATCCTATATATAGGTATATGCTCCTAAAATAACTCGTAAAAGAAAAAAATGTATTTAATAGTTCATTGAAAAAAAAAAATCATTATGAACTATGAAATTTGAATGAAATATTTATATTTTAAAAATTGAAATGTACAGTTTTCAATTTAATTACAGTTTAATATATTTTAAGTTCAATTTAGTAAATATTATTTTGAAAAATAAATGTTATTAAATTTAATATGGAATATGGACTTTTTTTTATAAAATATGTTCAAGAAATTTGACCAAGGTTAGGTTTTGTTTGTGATTCTATCTTAGTGTGGTTTCAGAATAGATATAATTTAATCTATTCTGTGGTGTGGTATCAGAATTATGGAAAATTTTGGGGTCTATCCGATTCGGAGTCTATTTTAATCAGTCGACAATAATAAGTTTAACGGAGTGCTTAGCTCCATAAGTATGGCATATGGGTAGTTGTCCTCTCTGGCCCTAAAATTAGATATTTGTGATTCTGGTATGACTAAATCAACGACAAATAATTCTGAGTTGGTTTTAGCCTCCTATATTTTTCACTTTTAGTTTTTTTTTAATTTTATTCGGTTTAATGCTTCGTTTATTCCATATGTTAGTAAGTTTTTTGAGTCGTCATATCTGTTCAATTTAAGGGATTTTAGTAATTTTTATGGCGATTGAGGCTTATTCATCTACTGTTTCGTTGTCTATTATTTCCGAGTCTCCGGGTATCTACATAATAATTATGAGTTTGCTAAATTTGAAGTCTCTGTTGACGTTTTTTTTTAGATAGTTACAATTAGTTGCAATACCACCACGTTTGAATTGATTCTGGGGGAGCTTTACAGTGATTAGAGATCATTTGATTATTTTGAAATTGTATGGTAAGGGGATAAACATCTCATGATATCAACAGTTAATTATCACACACATAATATCAGTTGCCGTTAACATACTCGTAGTTCGAGTATCTCAACATTTTAGCAATATCGAGTACGTTCATGTATGTAATTTACATTTCTACCATTGTTCAACGATGTGGTCCATTAATTATATATATACATTTAATTAATATTTACGATTTAAGAATCATCATTATATTGTTCATTTGATAAATAAATATTTTACGTAATTGATCATGCGTGAAATCCTCCATCAGAGCTATAATTATTAATCAAGGGTCTTAAAAGTATCTAGTGCAGATCTATCTAGCCAGCTACGAGCATATCCTAGGTCTCAGAGATTTCACAAGACAACTCCAACAACGGATATTTTAAAAATATCGAATAGTCAAAGTTCTGAAGCAAATTATGATCTTATGATCTAAATTATATAAAACAATAATGAGTTCCGTAGTAGGTTATCGTGTTAATTAAATCATAATATATTACTAGAAAAATGTATTTAAGTATACATATAACATTTATGTTCTTATATTAAGTAAAAGTTTGATCTTGTCAATATAGATTGTTCCATCTAAATAGCCTTCACCTTGCATTTTTTTATGAAAGTCAATTCGATCGTTCTTTATAAAAGAATATGGAATACTATCGGTCAAAAAATATATGTATTTAATATAAAAATGTCCATGAATACCTGATAGTAATTTTCTTTTTAAAAAAACTCGTATACAACATGAAAGCTTAGTTTATATTTATTTGGAAAAAATCATTAAAGTGTGATACAAATATGCATGCAACAAAATATACAATAAAAGTGACAACTAGTATATTTCTTTAAATTTGCTTTAATATTTTTCTTGTTCAGAGATAGCATGTCATAATTCCAAATTATTGTTTTGGAAAATTTCTCACAAGTCACGTTCAAAATAAGAGACATTTATTACATCGAATGTAAGAGTCCCAATCTACATAGTAAGAAAGAAAATAAATGTATTCATGTAATATAATTGTAGGTGACTGGCGGCTACTATCATTCAACAACGCGTATTGGTCAAAGCATATTTTTTAAAAAAATTAATTATTTGAAGTATCGTATTCAGTAACGTTATTAGTGCTCCTAAAGCACTCAAATAATAACTAATTGGTAAATTATATTTACAATAGGAATTGTAAAATACCAATATAATATCATATTTAATGAAATAAATAAAGTAAAACAAAAAATCCTAACAATCAAAAATAAAAATATTATAGTTTATAATTAATGATGGAGTTAGGTATACAAAAAAATTAATATTCCAACCTATTGCACAAATTGCACAATATTTCTTTTATTAAATTTAGTCAATTCTTCCTCAAAGTTTTTGGTTTCTCTTATTTAATTTTTGGATTCAAAGCTCAAAAAATAAATTTATTTAGTAAAAGGAAAAAAAAATGAAAACTTATGTTTTTAATATAACATATTATAGCATATTATGTTGTTTACTTGTTTGTCGCTAGTATATATAGATATATGTATATTTATTTATTTATTGTGTTTAATGTTAATACTATGGATATATTCAAGTCTGGGCATTAACGAGTTTATAAGTTTAAAGCCAAGTTAAAAGTTAAGGTAATTTAACCTATTAACTTATCTCCTTACAAATTAACTTAAATTTAACGTATTATTTTTTCATTTATCTCAATTAAATTAATTTTAATTCTCAAGACCAGAAAAATATTTTTGTAAAATACCACATTCTATAACAACTTCAGAGACCATAATATTAAATATTATGGTTTCTGAACTTGTAAAAAGATAAATTAAATTAAAGATAATAAAATTATTAAATAATTAATTATTATTTATTTTATATTTATTATTATTTATTATTAAAGATAACTTGTAAGATAAATTTTATCTCGGTATGAACTATTAATTGGGGCCCCACCTACCGGTCCCGGGAAAAGTACTAAACTGTCTTCAGACGTTTGAGTAAAAATTGCCATGCCACCCATGAATTATGTTACCATTGTTATGAAAAATGGTCGTAAATCTATATTACAAAAATAAGTACATATAATCATTAACTAAATAATTCTTAATAATTATTGTACTCTATTATTGTTAGAACTATTCCATAATCTATGATATTATTAAATATTATTGAAAAAGAGAAGAAATTCAATAGCTGATCAACATTTTGAGATGACTCTTTTATTGAAATTCAATAGGTATATTTTGATTAACCTGTTCATTGTATCGTTTTATTTGTTTAGATTTTAATAAAATTAAATAACATATATTAATTTTAATGTTTTATATCAACTTTATACGAGTACATTTATTTTGTGTATAATTTTATAGTTGCGCTTTCAGCTGCAGTAATTATTTTTAGTTTTCATACTGTTATTGAACATTAAAAATAATACTTTTTTCAAATTATATTTATCATATGTGATTTGTATGAAAAATGAATAAGACACACGATACATAAATTACTAGAAATTTGACATTTGAGTGCTCAAAAAAAAATCACAATAAAGAAATATATATTATTATTTTCTAATAATAGTTTAATAAGATTTTTCTGCGTTTTTATTATCGTTAATGTAAAATAAGATCTGTTGTAAATTTTTAATATATATCACTTATATCAACGCTTAATTTAAATATTTTTATTTATTTTTTTTTGGAATTAACTTAACTTATTAATTTAAATCATTAACTTAATTGAACATGAAATCAATTAACTTAACTGAGTTAAAAAATATCATTAACTTCCCCAGCCATGGATATATTACAAATAATTATAATACACACTAATTTAAATAACCACCTGTAATTAAATTATTTTGTGTAATGCTAAATATTATGTAAACATTTAATACATATTCACTACACTACTTACATGATGTATATTTCAGTTCCTTTGTAAAATATTTACTTATAACCTAAAAATATTTTTGAAATTCCTGAAAAATATGGATAAAATATGCACTGCTATTATAGTCTGTGATTTATGTTACCAGTGTTGGGACTTATCTAGATAATTTTATCTAGATAATTGTCTGTATTCTTGCCAAGATTAGAGTTATTTTTATTCTTGTACGGAGATGAATCCAAAAAATCAGAGATCATCAAAATCGGTCCAGCCGTTTTTGAATTATAAATTCTGTAAATAACCTGACTTTCTTTTATACATATAGATTTTTTATTCATAATCATAATTCGTGTATTATATTATTAAGTAATTATTATTTCTTGATATGTCATTTTATTTGTATTTTCATGTTGGGAAAATATTTTTAGTATTTTTAAACTTAATTTCTTATTTTTCCATGGAAGTTTCAAATATAGTAGGTATTTGATTTTAGTATACACACGTAACTCATACGCTGAATAGTTATTACTTCACTCTTGGAACCCGTAAAGTCGTAACGACTTGTAAAATAATGAAAATTATCAAATTAATATTATATGGACAACAATATTGTTAACTTAAAATATTTTTTTATGTATTCTGTATTCATCCTGATACGTACAAAGCAATTTTCATTTTTTTTTTATTCTGTTAACATTTTAGTGATTAACTGTCATTAAATATTGTACAATATTTATAAATACTGCTTAATGGTACACTACATTACTACAATAAACATTAAACACCTAGGTACCTATTGATAATAATGATCATAATCAGGGATGTATTTAAGGGGTGGGTCTATATAAAATCTGTATATTTAATATCTATAATATGATACACATTATTTTCATTTTATAAAATGGAAGATTTAAAGATTTTATTCATAATAATTTTATTTCATAGTTTTAAACATTTTAATATAACTTTAAAATTATTTAAAACTCAAAATTTATGTTTAATTTAAGAATACTAAAAGTTATAAAATTAATTTAATATTATTTTTTGAGATTAAGCATATTTATTTGCCAAGGTACGGCTCCGTCTCCCATAAACCAATCAGCCAAATTAAAATTGAAGCATTTTTTGTATAATTATTACTCTCACTAGCATTAGTCAAATCTGGTAATCCCAGTCCTCGAATTTCTTTTCGCCATGTTCCATCAATTATAACTCCATTTTCATGGTCTTCTTCGTCAACATAACTTCGGTAAAAATATGACTGAGAATTCATTCTTAACCAGTTGTGTAAAACACACGTTGTCTTTACAATAACATCTGCCTTTTCAGGAGACAATGCAATTAGTTTTTCAAATATTCTAATTCTTGAAACAAGAATACCAAATGCATTTTCAACGATGCGTCTATCACGTGATAGTCTGTTATTGAACACTCTTTCTTTTATTGTCAATGGACCTTGACGAGAATAGGGCTTCAATAGATACTCCTTAAGTGAGAATCTGTGCGTTATCTGCTATAAAAATTATATTAGGTGGCATATTTAATAAATTATTTTCTATGGCATTCTTAAAACTAGATTTTGCAAAAACACCCCCATCAGATGCCCTTCCATTAGATCCAACATCTATATATTTAAAATAATATTGTTCATCAACAAGTGCAAACAAAATAATGTTAAATGAGCCTTTATAATTATAAAAGTTCGAACGGTGCTCTTAAAACTACATGTTTGCCATCCAGGGCTCCATCACAACCAGGAAAATTCCATCTAATTGAAAATCCTTTTTTTATATCATTCAATTCTTTTTGGGTATTTGGAACCTACAAAAAATGTAATTTTAAAATAGTAATATAATATAATATTCATTAATATTATGAATATTTTATTTAGATAATTATTATTATTATTATTATTATTATTTTATTATTAACTAATTATTATTATTTAGTAAATATTAATTTTTAATTTTCTTTATTCGGGGACAAAGTAATTTTTTGAATGAAACTATGAATGATGATGATTTTACAGGAAAAACGGAGTTCGGAAATGAGTTGAATAATATGAACGAAACTATCAATTTTTCTTCTCCAGTTATACTCAAAATAACAAGCGATTAGCTTCTAAATTAAAAATTGCACTAAAAAAATTGAAAATTGTTAATAAATCTTATATGAACAGCACAAAATGTGCTGTACAAGATCTTTGAGAAATATCGAGCAAGTTGGACGAAAAACCAGAGGAAAATGAATTTGACTTTTTCGGATAAACATCGCATGTATTTTGAAAAAACTACCAGAAACATTGGCTGTAGAATCGATGGCACATATTCAATCAAATTTGGCTCAATAACGTTTAAAAGGCACAGTTAATCAAAATTATCGATTATCTGCTATTAATGAAAATATAACATTTTCACCATCTTCATCACATTACAACAGCTAATCTAGTCCATCATATACTACGGGTTCACCAATCAATACTTTTGAATATTCAAGTAATGAAAATTCTCAAAATACTCGGATATATACGGATATTTTAGCGAAGGCAGTTACAAACATTTTACAAGAAGATATATATGTAAAATGAATAAAATAATTTTATATTCTTATTATAAAATAATATTAACTGTTATCACATTATTTTTAAAAGTTTATATTTATAAAATTAAGATACCTATTGTGTTAATTTAAAAGGTTTTTATAAATTTTGTATTTTATTGAAAAGTAAAGTAAAAATAAATTGTGTTAATGATTATGTAATTACTTACTTTTATGTAATTTTTTAGCAACTATATATTAATCACACTTCAGGTAAAAATTTTAAAATGGTACATTTTGGTACTATGTATAAGTATTGCAAAGAAACAAATGAGTCTCCAGATGTCAAATATCTTAATGTGATTTGGAGTTTTAATCTTGCTGGTAATGCATCTCTCATTATAGTATTTAGTTTTTCTATTTGTGTGGTTAATCAAGATTCCACAGTAATAATGGGCTATCTCTTTTACCTAAACTGATAACATTTGAATATCTAAATATATAATTCACAACACAATACCAATGATTAAAAAATGTTTGAATATTATAAATTTGAGGTTTTGAGTTTATTAATAATAATTACAATAATGATATAATGAAAAAAAGAGAATGCGTATAAAAAATATTATGCTGCCCAATTGGCACAAGAATAATTAAATGAATATAAATATAAATAAATAAATAAATACAATGAATAATAATAATATAGATATGATATAATTTCAGATTGGCCTTAAAGCGGCACAATCAAAATATATAATAATTAAATAATATTTGGCCCATACGGCACACAATAATAAATAAATAATTTAATACGTATAATAATAATATATGAATTGCCCACGGCAATATGGGTAAATATGCAATAAAAAATAACAGCCGTTGGTGGCTAGGATCGTCGGCCTTTACATAATGATGAACACAAATATGGTCGACTAATTCTCACATGTGACTGTGATTGATGGCGGATTTTATCCCAACGCGACCGCACCAGCACTGTGACTTTAAAAAATGCCTACGATGGCACACCGCAGTGTATGAATAAGAAATGAGTCACAACGACTGGTACGTGCGACCAGCAGAACACAGTCACTAACGAAAAAAACTGCAATGGTTCACAGCCCTGGACGATGACACAACGAATGAAAACCACGTTATTCACAAAGCGACCGCTGGTAAAACTGATAAAAACAATGAAATTAATCGCTGGACAATATCTAATTGCCTCGAACGGTACTTTACCAAACGGTAGATTCACAAAACGAAAATGACACTATTCAACAACGTGGTTTGAACAAAATGGCTGCGGACGTACGAAAACTTGACAAAATGAAATTTGATGTGCACACCACGAAAACACGAAGACGAGAGCGAAACGGTGCCGACGACATTCACCACGAAGGCTCTGGTCGCCGGACACCACAAAGAAGATAAAATGCCTCAGTGCCACCACACAAAACTGAAAAACACGTGAAATTAATGAACTTTGTGGCACTGAGGTATGACTTTAACTTTTACAAAAACAAACGGAAAACTCTGAAAACGTGGAATAACGAACATTTACGCGTGATGCCTAACCAATACGATTACGTACCGTGCCGATCGGGCACGGAGGCTTATCAACGCCGCTCCGGCGATGGCTGCGGATACGCAACGCACGCTACGCATCACACGAAAATTATAACATAAATTACACAAATGCTGTTTGCAGCGCAAACACTATTGATGGTATAATATACCGCAGTAGGGTTTCAAAAAATTCTAATGACATTCTTAAATGGTTTTTGAAAGAATTTGGATCTTCTGATGCAAGTTCTTTTAAAAGGATATCGGATGCTCCAAAATATCTTCTAGCAATCCACTTCCTTACCCAGACCAACCTTTTCTTTTTTTTACTTTTTTTTCTGAATCTTGATATCTTCAATTAATAATTTTAATACTATTTTACTAGCATGACGAAAATGTAATTCCTTTCCAGTCGACATTTTAATTAATTTAAAATATTATTATAAGTATAATTAATTTAAAAATTTAAATAATAATCGAAACACATAACTACACAGTCGTACAAATGTACAACGGACGTAATGAAATGGCGAGGGTTTAATGCGAAACTGCGTAAACAGTAACTGGCGATGTCATGTTTACTGGCGTATATGATGGCGCCACAACAAACATGCACTTGTAAGCCCAGCATTATGTCATGATTTCATTATACTATTAAGCTCGATTCACACTAGCGGTCTCGGTTCGGTCCGATCACGGTCAAGGATTATGATGCACAGTTCTCACTACCGGTCACAATCAGTCAAGTTCTATCTATACGTTGCAACAAAGTGTACAAAAGTGTTCAAAAAACAATCAAAACAATAGATATCACCGAGATTAACGCGGCGGTTGACTCTTCACACTAGACGGTCTCTATCAAAAAGCTTGTGACCGCGGCAGTCAGAATCGTGCATCGACCGGTCGAAACTTGATCGTGACTTAACCGTTGATCTATAGTGTGTACGATTCCGTTGGATTACGTAATATCGATGTTGACTTGACCGTGATCGGACAGTGACCGGACCGAACCGAGATCGCTAGTGTGAATCGAACTTTATAGTTAAATTTAATTTTCCAACTATTTTAAAATATTTTTCCCCAATTAATGGCCGTCGAGTATTGCTTATATATATATATATATGATATTCACAACAGATAAGCAATACTCGACGGCCATTAATATTTATATATATATATATAGGTATAACTATACATTATAAATACCGTCATAAACGTCGTCCTGGCGCGCTGATTCCTATTAAGAAATAGTTGGTGGAATAGAGGCTTATGTCCGTTTAGTATTTATGATATTTTAATACTGTCGTTTTAATATCTGCTCATCCAGGTTTTGGGGTACTGTATTATATACAATATAACCAAAAAGTTCTGTGGCAATGTATCAATCTTAGTGTCATCTTAGAAAATTATTATATTTAATTTCGATTTTTTACCGTTATAAGTAAGAAAATTATAACAATACAATTTTTTTATGCAATTTAGTTTTTTGATTATCATTGTCTTGATCATAATATGTTTTAAACTTTAAAGCAGTTTGAAAAAATAAATGTTGAAATTGAGTGAAATCGACCTAATTAAAGCATATGAAGTTTTTGATTTAATAATAATAAAAGTTATATTATCAACTTGACGCCCCAGGCATGTACCTACCCGTGCCCCCGCCTAAATACGGGCCTGCGTGTGTGTCTATGACTATCTATTAGGTCTAATTTGTTCGTCGGATTTCTCCGTCAATCTATTTTCCAACTTCTCGTATAGATAAACAATAACAATGTGAATTTTTTACAAATTTTATACTAAAATTATATTCTTTTGCAAATAAAATATAATACATAGACACTTTAATATTCACTTACTACGGGCTGTGCATTAATACTTTACCTATATTTTTTAATAATTTAATTAATAGGGATAATTTTGAAGTTAGAGAAGATAAGATATGACCAGTTTCTAAATTCGTCGCAAGAAGTGCATTTGTATTACCATTGATTATGGATATTATACTATCCATAATCAATGGTATTACATATCGGATAATCATTTATCTCTAATAGCCCGTTAGTAGTGACATAGTAACCAAATATAACTTCAAAATGTGCTCTCATATATTTTTAATTTAAAATCATATTATAATCAGTGGTTGAATTGGAAAAAAAAATAAAGGTGGACTCTAAATGTAGCTGAACAATTAGCGTTCCAAAGCAAATTAATCTAAAAAAAACCATGGGGAGCTCTGTCCCCCCACCCCCCAAATGCATCTACAATATAAATAATTAAATATATCTAATGATTAACACAGATATCTATAACAAATAATAAACAATACTAATAGGTATTTATTTGTATTAATTCTATCAACACAGCAACACGTCTAGCAAATTTAAAATCTAAAATGTAAATATATAGCCACATGATAAAATTAATTAATCAATTAACTTTCAATTTAAAATAATTCATGTATTTTACTGTTGCCTACAAAATGTAAATATTAAATTTATAGATTATAAATGTTACTCTTTTATTAGTATATTAATTTTTTTTTGTCAATATTAATTTTAATATTTGAAGTTTAATATTAGTCAAATAATTTATTTCATCCCGTCACATTATTTTTAGGACTAAGATTTGCTGAGAGTTAAATAATAATTATTTTTATCATAGGTATGTATATGTATTGCTTTAAAATGTATGACCAAAAAAAATTTAAGGAACTTTTAACTGTATTTATTAACTTTTTTTTTAGGTAGGTACTAGGTACTTAAGTAAAAAGGGCTAATAACTTTTTTTGGAAAATCAAGTTTTTTTTATCAATTTTATCAAATTACAAAAAAATAAAAATTGCCGGGACTGACGTTCATTGATAATCAGATTGTACATCAGTTTTTCTAATAAATTTTATTTCTACTTACTTATGTTTTGTATATCTTTTTTTTTTTTTAAGGCGGGATTTATGAAGGTGGATTATCAAAAAAAATAAAAGTACACCGGTAACAGGAATCTGCGCACGCCTATAATTTATTATTAAATTAAAGTGTTTTAATTACCTTGGTCATTGTTTTTCTTTTTATTGAAAAAGTCCGATATGGACAATTTTTGACGTTTATTCATGTTTATTTGTTTATTGCTGACGTGACGTGTAGGACTGTAGGAGTGCGGTTGAGGTGTTTACTATTTTCAACAAAATTACAATTTATAAATTACATACGCGAGTACGCGACAAGCTAACATAATACTGATTACTCATTCGTGGCGCACCTCGTTTCCAAATAAAATATAAATAATATTTAATTTTCCTTGAAAACGATCACCATTTGTTAATCGTCGATAACTAAAACAAGGACGGATTCTCAAAATACGGAGTCAATATATTATTATTGTCAGTGGTTTACTATGGATCGTTATCGTCGGTACACCCAGGGAAGTTTTCGTAATAGTTATATTTTTAGCAATTTAGCAGTTTATACCACGAATTAATACGCAGTGGAAACACTTGAAACGTGTTACATAAATTATATAACATTATTATATATTTTATTATTGCGTTCCTAATATACATATGTGCTAATAATAATGAACAGATTACGAACTAATACCAAAAATTAAATAAAATATTAATCGTTTCCAATTTTTTTTCATATTTATTTAATTTTTCTAAGAAACAAATTCATATTCATATAATTGTTGAAGGACGCTGCGTCCCCTGCGTTCCTTGATGAATTAAATTAAGGGGTACGCTATAATATGAAGAAAAATGAAGAGTAGCTCAGACCCTCTGTGACCCCCCCCCCCAATTCAACCACTGTTTATAATTATTACATTTTTAATTTTTATTTAAAAGCTTTCAATAAGAACAAAATATGATATTATTTTCAACAATTGCTTCAAGTAATATAAAGAGCGTAAAAATGTTTATAAACAAAATATTTGACTGTTATAATTCTAGAAATAAAATGCAAATTTTTCATTTTTGTGCTTCTTTAGGAATTGTGCCCTAGGTGTAGGTACCTTTCACCCTCCCTCCTCCGTTATATTCTTGCTTGTTTGGCCACCACAAATACATTTTCATAATTATTGAGATGACAATATTTATCATAGTATAATATTTTATCAGTAAAATATACGTACAAACGAGTCACGGCAAACATTATTCAGTAAACAAATTTGTTCATCAATCATACCTAACTAAATAATTAATAGGGGGAAACCTATAATTAATAATTTTCAGGATTACAGTTTCTCGTGGCATTTTACAAAACATCACTATGAGTATAAATTTATGTAGAAGATGTGTGCCAAATTGTAGAAATATGTATTTGCACCTTTGAAATTAATTAAGATTTTTTTTTATTTTCAATAAAGAATCTTAAAGTTACATATTTTCAAGTATTTAAAATTTAATTTGTACGAAGACTTACGTATGTTATTATTTTTTCTAGATGAGAACGTTCAATAAACAATAAGAAACCTAATAAATTCACATTTAGATAGTACTACACACACACACACACACACACACACACACACACACTTCATATGCTATGAACGAATTAATTTATACTCCCAAAATGACTCAAGTAATAAAAATAAAAATACAGAAAATCTGAATTACATAATATAGAAAATTATAAAAAATACTATTTATTAATATTACAATGTAAATCCCACTGATAAAAAAAAATATTAAATAAGCTAACTAAAGAAGTTCAAACTGCTCTGCAACTTCGTGTTAATTCTTATGAAAATGTTTGTTAAATATTTTTCAAAATGACTATCTTATAGAAGGTTACTAATAGATTACTTAATCAAGAAACAAACATTATTCCCCATTTCGTACCCCATCATGGCTTGTCATATTTGACGCAGAAAAATATAGTTTTTCCAGAAAACCTACGTAACACTATGTTACTCCCGACGGAGAAAAAATTATTATCAAAAGACTACCTGCTAAAAATCTCCGGATTACAATTGTATCACTAATCTTATGCTTAAAAAAACTACCTTGTAAAACAATTCTTTATATTACTTCTATTTTCAATATTCTACTTCATCTTGGTTGTTTTCCACATAACTGGAAAAAAGCAATTGTAATTCTCAATAAAAACCGAAAATGTACAGACCGATTAGTCTGTTAACATTTATATCAAAAATGTTTGAAAAAATTATACACTCTAGAAGTTTACCTATTATTATTAATTATATATAATTATATAATTATATTATTATATAATTATTATCACCTAGACTGCACAAAAATAATTCCAACCAGGGGCGTACCCAAGAGGGGGAGGGATTCGGCTCCGGACTCCTCCTTATTGAAATTTTTACTTTCTCAATGGTTTAATAGTAAATAGTATAAAATGTATTTTTATTTCCCATTATCTTCAATATACAAAGTTTATAGATTATATAATATACCTATAATGTATGAACCATGTTTAATTTATACTGCTTTTTTAATATTGTTTATTATTGTTAGTGAAATAATGTATTTTTTTATAACATTTTACAACCAAACAAAAATTTATTTCAAATTATAGTATCTACCTATTGTAGTAAACCATTGTGCAGAATATGTGTGATGTGATAACTATTGTGACTATTACTATAGTTATTAACAGTAGTTTTTTGGTATTGATAAAATAAAAATGTTGGACCCCCCTAAAAAATTCCTGAGTACGCCCCTGATTCCAATATTTCAATTTGGTTTTAGAACCACTCTACCACTTCTACGCTTAATCGAACACATAAGCAACTCTTTCGAAAAACATTGTCACATAGGTGCTTTTTTATTGATATATTAATTATATTAATTAAGATAGATTTACAAATCTGACATACCTCAAATGCCACGTACTAACATAGCTCTTTCTGCCGATGATGCAACGATACACATGTATGTTGAGTATCTATATGAACAAAGAACTTCCGTAATTTTGGTATGGATTTTTAATTACCTATACTTCCCTGGCGTATATTAATCAAAATTGATCTTAGGCTATCGCATCTGACAATTATAATAATCATTGATACTATTGATTATTTTTGATATAATATGGTATTAATTTTTATTTTTTATAGCAGTCAATACTAGGGACATCAAAAAGAATGGGAGCATAGATATTTTAATGAATAGATTAACACGACCGGCGAAATATGATAATACATCAACATAAAGTATTTTTATGAACACTATTCATTTTCATTTTACGTTTGTTACCGACCACAACGAATCATTTTTATTTTTTAATAACAGTTATATAATTTTGATTGAAATCATCGTATTACTTATACCTTTTTCAATTGTGAACAAAAGTGAGAAATATTTAATACATAAGTAAGTAATCGTCATTCGACCAGTGGTTATTTTTTCTTAATTAAAATTTTTCTAACTCATTGAAGTGACAAATAAACGAATATTATATTTTATGTATATATGTTTTCGTATCATTGTTTCTAAAAATGTAATTGTCCACAATACTATCTACCTAATAGAGTTGTGAGTTTAAAAAAACCTACCTATTTAATTTTTAAACTTTTTTTTTAATTTGTTATTTCTATTTGTATTTGTTATCCAAAGAACAATAAGAATAATTTATAATAAGACAATTTAGTTGACAAATACCTATCAGGGGCGTATTTATGAGGGGGTGAGGGGGACCAGGACCCCACCGAAATAAAAAACAACATCGTTAAAGATTGTTATTTTTAGCATGGATATATCTTAATGCTGGGGGTTCCGAAAATTTTTCGTGACACTGAGAAAGTTGCTTATGCGATAATTTAAAATTTTATATTTATAAAATATGTTTATTCTTTTAAAAAAATATGTGGTGAATTTTGAGTGACTCTAATAAAAAATTTGCTTATTACAATGTAGTTTTTATACTTTTAAAAAATAATAAATCATTAAAAAAATTGAGTTTCTTATTTCTGTGATGGTGTAAAGACAGTCGAGAAGTCTTATAGTGTTAAAGTAATTTTTTTCGTAATAGTGTGCTTCCTCCTTCCCTTCTACCCAAAAATCAAATACATAATTAGCCCCCTCCGAAAAAACTTATATACGCTACTAATTCCTATAACATATAGTAGAATCCTTCCACTAGAGGCACTATGACGTAATTTTATTTGATTGGTAAAGCAGGCGGGTCATAAACTTACAAATCACGACACCAATGCTTTATAGTATTTTTATTGGGTTGCCGGTATAGAATGATGTTCAGAGATTAGAGCATTTTTGTAGTGGATAAAATAACTCAAATTATTTTTAATATGTTTTGGATAATTCAATAATATATGGAATTTAGAGCAGAACTGTAACAATGATTAAATTTAAATATAGGTCCATTTTAATTTCGTGAAAGGAATTAAAAATAATAACTGTCGATATTGAATAGATTAATTAAAAAATTATCGATGGCATTAAGATATATAACGAAAAGTATAATTTTTCGATTTCTTAACAATAAAAACGTTACTTGGAGGTTACTAAGTTGGTGCAGAGTGTAATATACAATGAACCATAGAATCATAGAATATAATTCTTTGACAAAACTCGAATGTATACCAATATATGATAATACCTATTATAATAATTTCATATATATTCTCATATTATTGGGATTATTACTACAATAATAATATGATCAAGTTTACATAAATATATAATTTATAATTATTATAATTCCGAATTATTATCTATATCTGTGATAATATTTACACATTGATAAAAACATAGAGTAATACCATATACCAAGTATCATATCAATAGATAAAAAAACACGTCGCACATAGTTTATTCAAAGAAGTAACGAACGAAAATCTATAATTTTATTTCTAGTTCACACCTACAATCGTACTGTTAAATATTAACATCTCCCGATCTTCAACCATGTAAAATGTTGTTATTGTTTTTCGATATCTTTGTCGAGGTTATATGGTTTTATAGCTAAATCCAACGGTTTCACAAAAAAAAAAATCATCTTATCACCCTTATCAGCTTTACAATTTTTAGTAATAAATTAAACACTATAATATTAATACCAGTTTTAATTTTTTCAAATTCACATTGTTACAAACACATTGTTTTGCTGCAGTGAATTGTTATTGTTATTTTATTTTTCAATAAGGTTCTACATATATCTGTAGAATGTTAAAGTATAGTTTAAATTGTTCGACTTAACCAATTGTCCTTGATCATTAGTGGTTGCTTTTTGGCTTAGTAACATGTAAGTATTATCCTTGGTTGCCAACTGCCGTATAAATCTTATTTATTAGTTCAAAGTATCAAAAATACAGAATATAATATATGCTAATTATTGTTCTACTTACTAATATTTTCAATGTTTATTTGATATAACCTATTCGATTTTCTATAAATTAAGTTATGGACAAATAGGAGGTTTATTTTTCGATTTATTTTAACTTGTATTATTATTATTTTTTTTTTGCTTTCATTAAAACACTATAAAAAAGCAATCAAATAAACCAAAATAGTACTAATAAATTAACTCTTATTATTATTTTAATTATTTATTGACATAATTAAAACACAAAACTGAGTGTGTTAAAATGAAGCGTTAAATAATAACTGATAACAAATATATCTTTTAATATTACTTAATAATGTTAATATGATTTTTATTTTAAATTCATATTCTATTTATAAAATGTTTCAAGTTTACTAGTAAATATATAATTACTGTGATCATTTTAAACAATTAATGTAATTCTCATTTAGTACCAAATAATTTAATATTATTTTTAAAACTAAAATTTTTACATGGATTATATAAAACAAAAAGTTATAGCTTATAATTAAAAAACATAATAACCTATCAAAGCATTTTTTATATTTTATTTAATTTCTTCTATAAAGTGTATAAATGTATATAATAGTATAATATCTACTAAAAAATTTTTGGAAAAAATCTTTAGATTTAATTATTTTAAATTTGCAACTGATATAATTAATGTATTAATTGGATAAAATTAAATTATTGGAGATTGGAGGATGCAATGGACCGGAATTAATGGAGAAGTTTGGTTGAAGTATGCAAAATCCTTGATGGCCTATATAGCACTAAAAAAAATATATATATATATAATATTCAACTATTCAAGCTAGAAAATTTATCAATTATCATATGTTTATGTCCTGAGTATATTAAGTAAAAACTTTATATACCATACTTAAATTGTTTTGGTTCTAATATTAAATAATTCTTAAGATTTATAGTTTTAAATTATAATGGCCTAAGATTTCAATAAGATAAAAATTAACAAATTTGTAACGGTTATTTCTTGAAAAAAAAGTACAGCCACCTTTTCTATTTTAGTGTTATTCTATTCTAGATTTTTTTTTTTTTTTGTTAATGGTCACTCCACATATTTATTTTCTAATTGATATTAATAATAAATTGTTTTAAACCATGTATAAATTAAAATATTCTTTAACATTTTACAAGAAATAAGTTAATTTTAACAGGTGTTTACAATGGACAAAAGTCAGAATATGGGATCAGTGTTGGGAAGACCCGAAATTAGTGTACCAGGATATACTATTGAAATGGGAAATACCACTTATGGAACATCTTTGGAGGAACGTATACAAGCGGCTAGAGCAGCTTCTTCAAGTTCTAATCAGATGCTTCAGAAAATTAATAAAGCAAAATCAACTTTGATGAATAATAGAAATATTGAAAAGGATACAAATTTTCATAATATTGATACTAAAAATATATCATTTAGTGCTCATGAATTAAAGAAAAAAAATAGACAGCAATGGCCATCTTCATCTAAAACAGATTCTAAATTAACTAATGTTTCTTCATTTAACTCAACCACGGTTAAAAATGGAAATATTAATCCTCAAACTAATTATAATATAAGTTGTTTATCAAAACCAATACATAAAGGAGGGGGTTTGATGCAACGTCGATTAGAATCTATTAAAGCTAATAAAAAATTATCCAACATTATTTCACTAGATTATGATAAAAATTTGGGATCAACAAAATATTCCAATAACTTTTCACAAAGTTCAAATCGTCAAGATAATTTTACAAAAAGTCATGCACCTAGTCAGTTTGATATTAATGTTTCAACGCAAAATGAGTGTAAAACAAAATTAACAATTCAAAAAAAAAATTCTATTGACATGAAAAATAATAGTTGTATATATAACAATACGAATAAATTTAGTAAGTTACAATAATATTATATTCCTTAATCTAAAATTGTTCAATTCTAATTGGTATTTACAACTCTTCTCTCATTTAATATTAAACATTTTTAATAGAACAATACAGATACTGATATTCCTAATCATTCAAATTATTTTACATTTTATCTAATTTATTTTAAATATTCTTCTAAGATAAAATTTGATATATGTGATAACTAAATCTTGTTAAATATTTTCTTACCATTCCTTAAATATCCTGTACACGCCCAGAATAATTGTTTACAATTGATTTATAGTTTTCCCAGCATAAATGTGGCCTTCCTAGTGATCTCTTATCGACCTGGTTCTCTTCAATGGTTGTTACGACTATAGACCCTGCTGTTTGTCATTCATGTCCTGCCCGCTTCAAACTCCTTTTTTTATTTAATTTTCGATATTCGATCTTTGGAACAATTCTACAAATTCTTTATTATGTCGTATATACCATTCTCTCATGTGGGTGTTCATGTCTGGGCCATAGATTTTTCATAGAATTTTCGTTTCAAATACTTATAGTTTAGTTTCTTTTGCTATTCTGAGGCATATAGTACTATATCATAATATACTATAAATCATATCAGGGCCATGTACTTCTATATCTTTAGGTTTGTTGATATGGTCTTAAACTCAGCATTTTTCCAGAATCAAAAAAACTTTATTGTCTTTTTGTATCCTAGCACTAATTTCAATTTTCAAAAAATTATCTTATGTTAGTAGGTGCTCCAAGTATTTAAAATGCGTTACTCTCAAAAATATATGCCCCACAAACATTCATACTTAGTCCTC
Source organism: Sipha flava (assembly GCF_003268045.1). Taxonomy (NCBI): domain Eukaryota; kingdom Metazoa; phylum Arthropoda; class Insecta; order Hemiptera; family Aphididae; genus Sipha; species Sipha flava. The sequence continues at coordinate 111,560 of NW_020273459.1, forward strand.
GTTAATATGCCTTGCCTTGACAACTTATATCATTTACTTATTTCATCGATTATATTCAGTCCTACATTCTTTGCTATCGTAATGAGTTTTTCCTCACACTCATTTTACCAATTCTTCAGTGTCTTCCAATATCACATATCATCTATATAACTTATAGTGACATTGGAAGACATAATTATCATATATTATCATCTACATAAATTAATTTATATATTTATATATATGTTCAAGTTTCCCAATACTATTCTGTTATTACTGTTTAATCTCTTTAGTATTTGCTGTAACTGGGTCTAATATTTCTGATACTACCTTAGTTTTCATTTTTTTTAAAATGGCCTCAATTAATTATACTAATTTTTTTTGGGGGAAATTGAATTCTTTAACATGTTAAAAAGACTAAATTGATGCCAGAATCGTAGGCTCTTTTGAAATCCACAAATAGTATTATTGATTATAAATAGTATTTAGTACTATTTATAATCAATGATAATACATATACTCTTATTGAATTCCCATTGTTGACCTATTGGGTCTGAAACCACTTTGATAATTTCCCAGAATCTCTGACTATTGACTTAATCCTATCTAATATGTAATAAAACAATACTTTGTAGACCACATTCAGCAAAGCTATAATTATCACAGATTTGAGAATCGTATTTCTTATGGATTGGGCATATTACTGCAACATTCCAACTTTCTGGTAATCCCTATTTTTCCCAAATATGGGTTATTAAACTATATAAATCCGTTAATGAGTCCTCGTTTAGCATTTTCATAATTTCATCTTGTACATTGTCCTCTCCTGGTAACTTATGGTTCTTCTGTCTCATATATATATATATATATACCTTAACTTCTTGCTTTGATGTTGCTACTTATTAATTTTAGTTTGGTTCTCAATTCGTCCATGTGAAGTTTATAACAGTTGAGAAGATGTTCAAAATATGTCCTCCATCATTCTATGATATTTAATTAGGCAGTAATTAGTGTTCCATCTTCCTTTTCTTAGAACTTTTCATACTTTTTATAGCCTCCCTTTATTATATTAATTTTATAATATATGTTATGTTTTTATTGTTAGTAATGAAATTTTTGAGTTAGTTGATTTAAATAATATTATAGCTAGTATTAGGAATATGTAGACTCTAAAAACTATACCAAATTGTTGATCATAACATTTTCCATTAAAAATTGTATGATTTTTATGTCTAAAGGCGGGATCCCACGGCGCGGTAGATTGTCGCGAGCCGTGGGATTACCGTTAATCATATGACGAGCCATGCAACATTTCCTTTGACGCGTGTCACAAAGACCGACAATCATCAAGAACGGTCGCGCCGCGCCCCACCAATCCCACGGCGCGTTTATAGTACCGCGCTGTACCACACCACTCGCCGTAGGATCCTGCCTCAAGGTTTATGTTTCTTGTTTCCTAATTTCTTGAATATCCACATCTTGACTTGTATATTTTTTGCATCATGTGTTAAATAATTTGTGAACGTTCCTTGAGCCCAAAAACATTTCCAATTTCCTGTTTCCATTTTTGTTTTTCTTAGATCCACTATTTTGAAGCATTTTGTTTGGTTTTGAGTAGAGGAATAGTTTTAGAGTAATAGTTTTTTATAATGGTCGATTGTTAACCCAGCACTAATCCTTCAAACTGGAGGATCAGTTTACCTCAACCAATAAAGATCAGGGCAGGGCTATTGCAATGTAGTATTTATTAGTATTACAGTGGGCGATGGGGCGCCACATTCCCAATACCAAAAAATAATATTAAATTATATTGAAAAAATAATCTAGTCTTAATTACATAATATAAACTACTTAAGTTAACAATTATGTTTTTACTTTATTTTACATTAAACAGCAAACTCTGTAACCTCTGTACAATATAGACTTATTAGAGCTAAAGAAGAAATGAATGCCAAATCAAAATGTTCTATTAATAATAATATTTCAAAAAGTGAAATAATAAAAAAGTCTTCATCGTGTAAGTAAACTATTAAAATTTATTAAGTTATTCATAAATAATATTTTATATATTTTACTATTAATATAATTGTTTTCATTATATTCTTTGTTTTGATTAAATTTAGTGAATAATATACAGCAAAATAATAATTTACTTAACCATAACATTAAAAACAAAACGAAGAGATTAAATAAATCATTTCAAACTACCACAAAAAGTGATTCAATCCTTGCATCAACTCATAAAAAACCTCTTTTAAATAATTTAAATATCAATCAAATATTGAATAAACAACTGATCACTGTACAACAAAAACCAGTCGTACCAAAAAACATGATTTCATCTAAACCTTCTGGTGAGTTTTTTTTTTTTTTTATTTATTTTTGATGATTTAATATTTACTTTTAAACAATAATTTTTTATGTAACATTTTAAATACAGAAACAATTATATCCAAAAAATTGGAAAATGAAGATATTTTAAAAAAGAAAGAAACCGAATTAAATTCCTTTAGTTTTATTATGCCTCAAACTTATTCTGTTCAGCAAAGATTGGAAAAAAGAAACAACTACAACAATTGTTATGCTGAGTAAGTATACAAATAATTTTGAACATTTTGTTATGTTAGAAATCTTGGACTATTCTGATACTTTTTGTTTATCAAATATTATATATTATTTAGTATCTAGAGTTAATATAACTTAAATTACATTTTTACTACCTGCAATTCAAGTTCTAGTAGCTTGACTGTATAAATTAGTTAGAAGCATAAAAAATGAGTATGGCCAACATGCACCTGATGATTGTTAGCAAATAGTCAATTAGTAAATAATTTTTCATATATTATTTTCATATATTTCAAACTATTTTTCAAATTATTTAACCATAATAATAATAGTAAAATATACAACAATTTGGACGATATTACTATTGGAAACTAACAAGAAATAAATGGATTATATTGATGGATATATTATGTATCTTATATACATGATTAAAATCTTATACTTAATAACATGATAATCTAATAATCAAAATTATATTATTTATTTTTATTTAGTACACAATGTAACGAAAATGATTCTATGGATTGGGAAACTATAAATGAACCCAGCAATATTGTTGACAAAGTAAAATACCTAATAATATTTCATATATTTTAAAATTTAATTTATATAATTTAAATTATTTTTATGATTTAAAAAGGTTAATGACTTAAGAAAAACAACATACTCTTATGAACCTATGGAATGGACCCCTGATACAATTATGCACAGTGATCTAATAAATAACTGTTTAGTGGTTGACACAAACATACTTTTATCAGACTTAAAATCCATTACTATAATTATAGATAAATATTTACCTGGTAAAGTAATATAAACCAAAAAAATATATCTTATTGTAAAACTTATTTTATTTAGACTATAATGGTTATTTAACTATTGTGTTACCATGGCGGGTCTTACAAGAACTTGACTGCATAAAAAAAAATGAAAATGCACTTGGTTACCGAGCAAGGGAAGCCACTCGATGGTTATTGGAAATGCTTTCAAATAATCATCCGCGATTAAAAGGTCAACCCATGACAACAAATAATAACAGTACGAATGCTGATGATTCTATTTTAAAATGTGCCATGTCTGTGAAAGAGAGAGTAAATTGTGTAGTAAGTAGTTTATTTTTAATGATATATCTTATTATTTATTTAACAAGCCTTGTATATAAAATTAGATTTTTGACATAATTGTTAAAATTTTTTTTAGTAAACTATTTGTATGCTTTTAATTACATATCAATAAGAAAAACAAATACTAGTAAATTTATTGTTTGCAGACTTTAATAACAGATGATAAAATATTAAGCATAAAATCAGAAATTAATGGAATACCTGTAAAAAATTCAGCATGGCTTCAACATTTGGTATCAGTCAAAAATTCCAGCAAATCTGAAATATTTCAAGGTTAGTGTTAACAAATCATTATGATTAAAAAACAATTTATATTATTACTGCAGACAAGTACATATATTTAATGTATTGTATTGTAGCTTCTTAATCTAGTTATTAATGTAATAATTATTATATCAACAAACTAAATTTTTTTTTAGTTCAATTTTGTTTATTGTAATTTTTAAATTATATTTAACTAATATTCTGTACATTTTAAATACTTTTTCAATACCTGTTTAAATAGTTTAAAATGTAAAATGATACAATTCAAGTAATGAAGAACCACAATCAAATATTATAATAGATTTTTCTCAAATAAAATTCTTGGTAAAAGATGATAAAAATCTAATTGTGTTCAGGCTAGACGACCAAAGTAATTGAAATCCAACGTAACCACATTCGACATTGGCTGTGTTTAGATGTGAGAATATTGGCATACTACCCAAACTTATTCCGAATTTGTTGTTAATCCGTGTTTGGAAGCTGGTTTAAGCTTGTTTAACCTGCGAATGCACACAATTTATTTTATATATCCATTTGGATTAATTGTTAACAAAGACTAAAATATCAACAAATCACATCCAAATCGATAATAAATTCCTTTGATGTACGGCTCCCTGATCAAAAGCGACCGAAGGCACATTTGCTGTAAACCAACATCACCAAATAAGGTCGTCACATGTGCCTTCACTACCCTTGGTCATCTAGTCTGGATACGGCTTAAGAGAGCGATCCGTGATAACATTGAATAATTAACTACGGAAACGATGACAACTATGCAATGATATCATTTCCTTCCACTATTAGGAATTGTCATAATTTCCTAGGAATTGACATAATTTCCTAAATTATCAATATTTCAGGTGACACATATATTATGTCTGCTAATATATTAGGAAATACACAAATAAATTAAAATATGGATTACTTTAAAAGTTAAATATAATTTTGTTACTCTTTCCAATTTTGATAATAATTACAATTTTTTTATTTCAACTAGTGACCATACTTATTCTTAGAGGGGGGGGGGAATAGCTGAGGAAGGTAAGGTGACAATGTTTAAACACACTTTCACCAGTTCAATTCTGGTCATCGGTGATTTTGTTAGAGGATAACTTTCAAAAGAGAAAAAACTACCTAGATTTCCCACCCCAACCAATGTGTATGACACTAACAAAAACCTTACAAACAAAAGCAAAACTATTGCACCACTCGTACTAAAAATAATTTAATATCCAAAACTCTTGATTGCTGTGGATTAATGAAATAAAAATAAAATAAAATAAAAATACTCTTTTTGGAGTTCCAATCTGTTTTCGAATGTTAGAAATTATAATAAATATTTTTTCTTTGTCGAGCAATATACAAAATAATTCACTTGATGTCCCATTAACAATGCTTCTTCATCTTAAAACAGCTTCAAAATATCTAATATTGTTTTCTTATACATTGCTTTAATTCTCCCTTGGCTAGTTTTTAGTTTAACATTCTTCAGAAAATATTAAATCTAAGTCTGAAGAATAATTTTTAATAAGTTGTTTGCCTTTTCTTTCAATTCATATTTTTCCAGTTCATTTAATCTCCATAACAATTTGAAGGAGTGTCTTAATTGCAAATAAGCAACTTTTTTTCGCTATATAGGTTATCACTTATCACGTATTAATTGCGCTGTAATTAAAATTTGTTATGAATGACTTTCGTCTATCAAACTCGATACTTGTTACATTAACCATAAGATAACTTCAATTTTTTTCTTTGTTTATCTTTTTTATAATCTTGAGAACCACATATTAACTTTGTTTTGCTTTCAAAGGTTGAAAATCGTTCTTCATTCCTTAATACCATTAAATACAATTCTAGCGTTTTGTATAGCATTATCATCTGATCTAATTTTACATATTCCCCTTGAAGTGTTTTACTAACATCTTGAAACTTTATCAGGATTTCATTCCAATAGCAAATCATCAGTGCCATTTCTAAGAATTTAGTTAATTAAACTTAATTTTTGCCTTAAGTTGATGTTTATTATTGTTCGTACTTGTACTGATTTCTTATAAAGCTGCAATTAATGGTTTATAGCAGGAATGGGCAACTGGCGGCTCCTATACTTTTTTTATCTGGCCCATGCTACATTTTCAAATTGCTTCATATCATTTTAGCGTTTATCAGTATTATATTTTTCTCTAGTATTGTTCACCAGCTAAATTATAAAATGTCTAAGTATAATATATATTCATATCGGCATTGCAAACATAACTGTGTTAAGCACTTATTTTAATGCATTGGTTCAATTGTAAAATGTAATTATTTAAAATAAATGCTAATGGTCAACTTTAATGACTTATTTTCATATTTGCTTCTTTTACTATGGCTCACCAAATTTTAAAGTTTTAAAAATTGGTCTTATATTGTAACCCTATGTAAACGTTAATGTGAATACTGGTTCGAAGGTTAGTGTATTAAAAATTTAAAAAATATCTTCAAAATTTCTAACTGGCTATTATTTTGTTACAACGAGAGACCATTCAACATTGTAGAAAGTGCAGTTAAAATTTTAATTTTATTTTCCACAAATATTTACAAATTATTCAAAGATATCTTTCAATCATTATTAAGAATGCATTTTGCTAAAAAGACAAGACTGATAGAAAACAGAATTAAATTCATAATGTGTACATTTTACTTTAAAGACCTATAAATGTAACATCAGTTGTTAACTTCTTATTTAATAAATCTTAAAAATTATTAGTATTGATTAAAAGTTCCTATAAATTATTTATAATTTATTTTATAAGCTTTATTAAAAATGTATAATTTTGTATTTGATACTATAATCAAAACGGTTTTAAATATCTTTAAATGATGATTTTAGATATTACAAGACTATTAGGTAATAAATGTAATACAGCAAAACTACTTAGATTAGTTAATAGAAATACCAATAATTTAATACCAATAGTTAATAGAAATATATATAATTTATATAATAATTTTCATTGGTTGTGTCTCCCAAATGAAATTTTTTTGAAAAAACAAATCACTTTGTGTTTAATGATATATTTAAAAAGAAATGTAGTGAATATTTTTATTTTATTTTTTGCTTTATGGGCCATTCAGGCCTTTTGCAGCTTCTACTAATCCTCTCCACACGTCACGGTCAGTAGCGGTCTTGATGTCTGCTATTCCGTCTATTATTCTTATATCTGCATTGACTCTATCTTTCCATCATTGTCGAGGTGTTCCCCTGGGGCGCTTGCCAGCTAGTTTATTTATCAGTACCTCCCGGATTATGCTTTCTTCAACGCGCCACATATGGCCCGCCCATTCTAAACGCTTGGAATTTAGAAAGCATTTAATACTTGGTACAGAGATTCCAAAATGGTATTTTTTCTCCTTTTATATACCCCAGTTATTTCATTTCTGACAGGACCGTATATTTTCTTTGGCACTTTTTTCTCGAAGATAAGAAGTTTCTCCTCATCCCCTTTAGTCGTCGACCACGTCTCACTAAAATACATGACTATTGGGTGTAAATATGTTACATACCTTTATCCTTTGTCGCCCATGATAGCATTTTTGAGCTTAATAATTTATTCATTGAGAAGTATGCTCGGTTCGCCGAGTTAATTCTAAGTCTAACTTCATTATGCATGTCATTTTTATAGTTGATATTAACCCCCAAGTACTTAAAATCATCGACCTGTTCGACGGTGTATAGTCCGACTATCTGATTGTTCTTAGCGGGCGTGTGGCATGTCATTAGCATGTATTTTGTTTTTGCTCCGTTAATTGTGAGACCCATCTTCTAACTAGATGCAATTAACTTTTCCGCAATGTGTCCTATCTCCTGGCGACTATTTCCTAGTATGACGACGTCATACTAAATATTAGCAATCTAGAAATATAAGCATTCATTTTAAAATTTTGTATTGCCCAATACAATTGTATTTGACAAGATATATCCCATACCTACATATAACCTTTTCCTAGAATTATTTACCAAATTCATTGATTATTCAATCATTACATTTGTTTTATATCAACATACTACTAATAAAAAAAGACTTGCTCTTCTAACCTAGAACTACATCTTATTGGCTCTAAAAATTTGAGTTTATTGAACTTAAATATTTTATATCTACGAGGATATTTAATTTGGTTAAATATTAGGTTTATGAATATTAACTTAATTATTAGGATAATAGTTTCATTAATTTGTATACAAAATAATGTAACTAAAATAAATAAATATTAAGTAGTCATATCTAATTTTCATGATAATTGGTAAGTGTTTACAAATATAATTGTATTTAATATCTTTCCGAAAAATAAAACTTTACATTTTAAGACATAAGTATACCTTTTGTTGTGGATAAAAAAAAAATTAATTTTCAAAATACTTGAGTAGGTAGTCCTTTATAATAAATAATAATAATAACGCAACACATGATTTTCATTATAATCCGTAGCATATTTATAATTATGTATAGCTTAATTGTATCAAATGAGTATAAAAAGGTATTCTTTATATAAATAAAATTTAATTCGGATTTTTTCAGGTAGTGCTTGACGTGTCTTCATCAGGTTACAGATGGTACGTAATACTCAAAAATGAAGGTATCTATAGGAACAATACATATTTATTAAAAACATAATATATTTAATAGTTTTTAAAAATAATAAAAATAAATAAAAGAACTTTTTATTTTATTATTTCAAATAAAACCTTGAATTTAAATATTTATAAATATTTATAAATATTTTATAAAACTAAAATAAATTCTTGAAATTTATAATATTTTTTTTAAAACAATACATTTAATTAATTTTTTTTTTTTTGTTCCTTGAATTACAAAATACTGTTTTTTTTTTTTTTTTTTTAATGACTTACGAATTTAGAATGAATAAAGAAACAAATTAATTATATATTTATGTAAAAAATACCTCTTAAATAACCATTACAAATTTGTTCATTCTATACCTATATCAGAAAATATCAGTATTTGAAACAATTGGTTAAGTTGTTTACTAGAGAAAATAATTTTTTTAAGCTTAATACCAAAATCGCCTATTAAATCAATTGTTTATTAGGTTTAAGTATTCATTTTATTTAATTTTGATTATTAAATTCTTGTTTGTAAACATGTTTGAATGTTTATATCATATGAGAATAAGTAATTTGGAATAAATGTTAGTATTCTACTGTATTACATTTTATTACTCTAATCAATTTAATTGAAACATGTAATATTATTTGTTATATTAAGTGATATAATAAGTTTTACCAACTTTTTCTTTACTTTTTAAGTATAAAAAAATATATTGTTATTAAGAATATAGACTGAAATAATGTATGAATTACTTCTAATTTTCATACTATTGAATAAAAGTATTTATTATTTTATATAAATTGTGTTTTATCTTACCAAATGCCTAGTAAAGTTACCAAATTAATTATATATGATAACTAATCTTAATTTATTGGAAACTGAATTGATTGTATTTTATGAAAATAATTTTAATATCATGTTTATAAAAAAGTGGCCCACTCACATGGTCTTCTAAATTTTGATCATTTTTAATAAATTCTAAATATATTTTAAAGTACTTCAATATTTCAATTACTTAATGCGTTATGGAATTATTCAAAAGAAAGAAATCTGTGAACTTTACTATAGTTATATTATATATTTAATGTAGACAGTAACAATTTAATTATGTGTATACATAAATATTTGCTAGTTAATTTAATTAATTAACTCACAAAAAAATATTTAATAATGAAATCAAAACTTCTTTATACTCAAAAAAATGTATTAATTTTTCACTAGTTTTAACAGTTGTAAATTGTCTAATACTATGTTCAAAATATATTTTCTATAAATATTAATCAGTTTGAAAATTAATGAAGTTTATTCTGAATTAGCATTGATAATGTACTTACAACTTTTACTTTTATAAATATAATGAATTTATATTATATTTTAATTATATTTTTTCATTAAATTCACAATTATTTTAATTAGTTTTCCATCTCAACCCATACTATAAATATATCATTTAATTTGTGTTTTCAAAGACAATGATTTTACAGGTTTTAAAAAACATATTGATAATTTAGATACCTCTGGTTTTTCTAGATAAATGAATATTTATCTACCATGTTTACTATACAATGTAATAATTTTATTTAAGTGTGTAATATCTGTTAGTTATTTATATTTTCTCCAGAATAATTTTTTTTGTATTGAAATTGAACATTAGATTATTTTTGATTTTGGTTCTTGATTATTGTTTCCAAAACATAGACATTTATTAACTATTACACTGTTATAAATATTTAAACTTAGGATTTATTTTTGTGTTAAGTATTGTATATTTATAGTTTGTTGTTATAATAATAATACAAAAATCTGGTTAAATATAATTGTATTGTAATTAGTAAGTATGTTTTATCATTTTCAATATTATAATATTTCTATCATTTTCATTAGTTATATCATTATTAGTTCATCAGTAATTATATTTTAGAGGCTGTTAAAAAATATCCAATAATTGAAAACAAACTAATAATGCAATTTGAGTCACATTTGGAACACATTATAGCCAGAGTATGTATAAATTGATTATGTTAGTTCAATATTTAAATTATTTTGTCAATTCTAATTTTCAATGCTTTAACAATCAAATTTATTTATATAAAACATTTTAATATAAATCAAAATGTTTAAATATTACTATGTATCTTAAGTTATTTGCCATGGAAGTAATTAAATGAAGATAAAAAATATAACTCAACAAACAATAGTTGATTTAATTTTTAATTGTAATAACTTTTATACCAATTAAATTTAGACATTTGACTATTGATAAGATAGAAATATGTTCTTAACATTTATTATTTTGTATAATTTAGTACACAAAAAAACATATATCTTTATGTTATACTTCATTCAGAATTTTTTTTTAATTTTTCATTAGTTTAAAGTAAAAATTATGATTAAAATCTTGTTTTTCTTTTTTAATTAATATTATATTATATTAATATTAATATTATATTTATTTAATAACTAATTTTGATATAATTCAACAGGTTTTAAAATTTGCTGTAGGTCAAAATAAAGAATATTCTATTTTCACAAAAAAAGCTTGGTGGAAAATGTATTCACTAACACCACCACTTAATTTAACAAAATGTTTATTAAAGCTTAAAGAACATTGGGGCATAATAGTACCCCAGCAGTTTCTTAAAGGGCCTCTAAAACAATTAGATTGGATGGAATGTTTTTTTAAGGATTTACAAAAGTTAAGTAAGTTAAAATTATATTCAAAATATTGTATTTATATCTGTGCATGAAGAAGTAATTTATAGTTTTTTATTTTGTTCAATAGTATCTGAAAATAGTCTTAACTGGAACGAGATTTATAACTTGATTAAATATTGTACAGAAATATTTATTGCTTTACCTTATGAATATTATCATATTACTGACATGCTTTTTAATGATTTAATGGTAAGATTCACTTTTTAGTGCTATACTCAATTAATTACAAATTATAATTTATTTTTCATAATAATTGTTCACTTGTGTTTTAATAGTTATTATTTCAAATTTATCAACAATTTATAAACCTACCAGTATATAATAATAAACAACACTTTAGTTGACCCAGTCACTGATATAATATATCTGTGGTTACTGGTTACAATCCAAGCAAGTAAATTAATATCTATCGAAATTGGCTTTATTTTAGTGACAGCTCAAATTTGAATAGGGGTTTATTAACTTTAAAAATATAAATTTTTTAGATAATAGTGGTCATGAAATGATATAAGATAGATAATTGCTAAAAAGTAAATAATTAAAATTTTCATTTTTCCTATTACTTTTTTTCATAAATTTCAACAGAATTAATTTTTAGAGAATATTAATGATATTTTATTCATAACTACCTTAAAAATTTAATATTTATATTGAATTTTTATAAATTATTTTGTTACAACTTTTTGAACATGGAATATAATGTTGTGTACCATCAGTTTAACGGTTTTGATGTTAAGAAGTGTGATAGAATGTTTCAAATAATAATTAAAATTAAGTTGAACTCTATTTATTGTAAATATTCTAAGTCTAAAACATTTAATTTCTTTAGAAAATTAACTGGTGTGAAGGTGCTTGCTACGATAGGACATATCTGGTAATTGGTCTGTTCCATAACCCATTCTTGTATGGTATTGTGATCTTTACAGGTAGCAAACATATTTTGACCTGGATAAAATATGATTTATGTCCAGAATAGTATCTTATAATTGTCCTATACCTTTAATGTTCAGTATCCCAGTCTTCTAAAATACGTTCTATTTTAAATATTTAATATTTTTGATACTTAATGTTATACTTGAGTGGTTAGCCTCGAGATATTTGGGAATAGCATAACCAACCCTTCATATATTATTTTGTGACTTGTATTTATATATCGTAAATTTGTAGTAAAATCTACTCTAATAATTGGAAATAGTTTAATATTGATTGTGTGGTCCCCCAGTATAATGATGTTTGTAAAGACTATCATCTATAACAATCTAAAAAAAAATCCATAACAATAATTTTTTTTTTCATTTTTACAAAATATAAAGTGTAATAATGAAAATATTTATTACCACAATTTTAAATTAAAATTGTAATAATTTTATAAGAAGTCATTTGCATGTAGTATTTTAAGGATATAAATTTATGTACACTAGTTGTGACTTTATGGAGTGGTATTGCTTGTATTTAGATTTTTTAACTTGTTTGTTATTATCATTAAACTAACAAATGTATAATATGTACATTATGTATTAAATATGTTTTCAATCTAGTTATTTATTTATAAATTCTTTTGATTATTATATTTCAGAATGCTAGAAAATTTTTAAAAAGAAAATTGGATTGTGAAATAATAAATGATGAGTCATTATCAATTTCTTTAACAAATGACTTAAATATATCAAGTGTTAATTATTCTTCTAATATTGATAATGTTTTACTGAATATTTTAAAAGAAGTTGATATGTTTTGGTAAATAATAGATGTTGATAATTATTTTAATAATTTAACAACATTTTTTGATTTTAACAGCATAAATATCTATAAATCTAAAGGAATCAGTCATAGATCATTTGAAAAACCCAATTGTTTACTTTTAAAAACATATTTTTATGATGAAATTGAAGAGTATTGCCAAAAAATATCAAATATAATTAAGGTTATGTCAAAGTATGTATGAATTATGAAATATAAGTTGTATATTTTAATATTATAAAATATATTATCCATTTCAGAATAAAAAAATTGAAAATTGAACAAATACTAGAATCTCGTATAATTATTGATGAATTTTTCAAAGCGATTATTGCTTTTGACAATAATTTAATAAATTTAAATAAAGAAAAAGTAGTTGACTTTTGTTTGATGAAAGACAAGTATGTATTATGAAGCCTACATTAGTTAATAATTTTCAATTGTTATAATGTATTATAAAACCTTTTTCAGAATTTCGTTTTTAAGCATATTTCTATCCTTTCAAAATAATTTAGCAGCAATGAAAAATTTGGTTACTTCTATTAATTCTTAATATTTAGTTATAAATAAATTAATTATTTCTTGAGTATTTTTATAAAATTTATTTTTTAAATGTGTAAGGATGTAAAACCAAAATTATTTAATTATTTTAGATGATTACTGTTTATTTCATTACTTATTGTTATTAAAAGAATCATATGTAACTTGTTAATTTTTTTGTTTTGTTATTTACAACTATAAAATACTAAAACTAAGGACCTAATATTGCCATAGCAATTTTATTTTTTATTGTCCTTTAATACATTAATATTATAATATTTATAGCCTATCACAATTTTATTTTAATATTTTAACTTCAAATTACATGAAGAAAAAATAACAGATAACAATTAATTCTTTTTTAAAATTAAAATAAATTATACACAGATTCATAGTTTGGTTCTAATTGAACAAGTACAGTGTGTACACATACCACAACTTTTAAAATCCTGAACTTCAATATTTAAACTACGTAGAGCATACTCTCATTTACTGTTGTGAAAAATAAGCTCTTAAGTTTTTGTAAGTTATCAATAAAGTGCCCATTGATATTATCTATGAACAATAATAAGATTTGTTATTTTGGTTCATAACGTTACGTCGCTTTGCCGCGACAAAAATCGTTTTGCGTCATTGAATTCGATAAATCTAAATCGGTAACATTCGAAAGGGAAAGTTGATCGTCATAACCAGGGTTCGTAAGTTCATGCCCAAAAAAATTCCTTAAAAATTTTATAAAAAATATGCATTTATATGCATTAAATATCTAAAATGATGAAATAATAAATAATTTTTGAAATAACACGAACTATCCATTCATTTTTTTTATTTTTGTATGTCACGATTAAAAAAAATAGATTTTATATACTATTTAATACTATTCTTGAGCCTTCATGAATTGCGTATAATGTACGTCTTTGTCAGTAATTCATTTTAAATCTGAAACTTTTAAAACAAATGTATTCATTAAATGTTCGAGTATCAAAAAGATAAGAAAAGAAAATATAATACAATTTCTATTTTTAATTTTATATATAATTTTCCATTTACAGTTTTGATAGATTCTAATAGAATGTTGTATAATATACCCGATAAAATAGAAATATGCCAAATATATAAAAACATGCAAAATAAGATTTCACATATTTAACCGTGGTACCTTGAAATGGATTTCTATATCATCTTGCGTTAAATACAATTTTGCAAGATTGATATGCAAATGCATGAACTTACGAGCTCTGGTCAGAACATATAACATATGTGTATGGGATAATAAAAATCCTCACGAAATCGTTGAGCATGAGCCTGATTCTCCCAAGATTAATGTTTTCTGTACGGTTTAAAATGAGACTGGTTTTGGCCCTTTCTTTTTTCAAGAAGTTACTGTCATTGATGCCACCATCCATCAAGATATGCTTCAGAATTGGTTGATGCATCAGTTTAAACAATGATGTAAGAGTTTTATTTTTCACCAAAACGATGCCCCTCCCCTTCCCTCCATTGGTACTTATCCTTTCGTTGGTAATTGAACAAAGAGTATCCATAACGGTGAATCGGCCACCTAGATACATGACCAGTGGCGTATTTAATACATACGCGCCCCGGGGCAAAATAATTTTTTCGCCCTTCACCCTTGCAAAAAAAAAATATATATATATAGGTATTTATAAATAAATTCAAAGTCAAGCAATAAAAAAATTAATTTTATGAAACAAACTATAAATCAGCTGTTTTGCGATATTGTATTGGATAATTTTATAGTAATACATATCCTAAAGTTAACTTAATTTTTTTTTTTCAGTGAATATTTCTTTCTTAAAAATATATATATAAATATTAAATTTAGAAAACGGAATTTATACTTATTATATGCAAATGATTAACAATACATGATTTTTTATTAGATTAAATATATTATATTTATTATTAATTATATATAATAAAATAAGCGATAGCTTATAATTTTTTTCTTGACTTTTAAGAAAAAAAATGTTCAATAATATCATTAAAATTAATAGTTTTCGTTAAATCAGCTTCAATGTTGAGGGTTGTTAATTAATTAAGATGATTTTTTCTCGTTGTTGATCATAAATAAGTTTTGACCCTTTTTAATGTAGAAATTGATTTTTCCGTTGAACAATTACTTGAAGGTATACATATATAGTAGCATCCTTAGAGCAATATCAATATAAGGATATACTTTAACTAAACTATTCACTTTTATAAATGCTAACATACATTGAACACTTTTAGGTACAATTTTACTCCTTTTGTAAACTTCTTAAATGTGCCCTAAAGTGAATACCGCGTTCTGTGTACCCGAGTCTTTATTATAATCATTGAACGAAAATATAATATTGAATAATAAATGTATACCTATTTAATATACCTATTTTGCTATTTCACTATTATATAGGTGACTAGGTATAGTATAATTTTTTTAATTTCTTATTTAATGCTCAACAATATTTTTTTAAAATACTAAACAATGCCGAAAAATATGTGAAAATTAAAAAAAAAAATCATAAAATCATCAATAATAAAAGTTAGAATATTTTGCCACTCCCAAAAATTTGCCATCCGGGGCATTTGCCCCTTTAGCCCCCCCCCCCCTTAAATGCGCCACTGGGTACAGCTATATATATAAAAAAAAGAAAATTGTAGCTGATACAATTTTTATCGAGTTAAATATACTTTTGAAAAATATAACAATAGTAAAGTGTCATAAATAACATTCTTAAACACTCAGTACTAAGAACCACACAAGATAATTTCATTACAAATAAAAATGTTTGATGCTCAGCAAAGTGGGCAGGGGTCAGTTAGCTTATAATAAAATTATTTTCCTATATTATACACATTGGCGTGTCATACATGTGTGCGATGTGTGCAAATGCCACGGGCCCTTGGCTAGGTGGGGGGGGGCATGATTGCTTAAAATTGAAGAAATAAAAAAATTAAATAAATATAACTATGAAAAAATAATAAGTTTTTGTTCACATGGTTCTCAATTTGAAATCAATATATATATATATAAATATTGTATCATATTTGATTATCTTTACTTCTGCAAAATAAATAATTTAGGGTGACTACATTTTTTATATAAAAATCCGTTTTCAGTGGTTTTCAATATCGCTTTATCGCTTATCAGCTTTATTCCACACTGATGGCTGGGTATATTATTATGTAAAAAGTATACATATAATATAAACCTCTACGAATTTACACGGCTAAAATATCGCTACGTATTTACTGAGTAAGGTGTATTATTTTATGACTCTCGTAGTCTCGTGTGTCATTGTTCAGAGTCAAAACAAAATAATTGACGACAAACTAAATTAAATATTTTATTTTATAAATTATAATTATAATAGCTTTAAAATTTAAAAGTGGTGCTGCAAAACGCAAAATAAAAAAACAAAGAGAAGGATCTATTAAACGGATAACGAAAATTGATACATTTTTCAAACAACACCATGAAGAAACAAAAAAAGAGTGAGCTATTGATGAACCATTTATTTTGACAAATTAAATTAAATATTCAAAAATAAAGTCAAAATACAGTCATTTTTTTTACTTTAGCAAAAGAATAATTTAAAATCAATATATTTTATGTAACATTGGATAATCCAATAATACCATTCAAAGAACGTTTTACCAGTTAAAATTACAAAAATTCTGATTTATCTAATGCTCTTGCTGGTCAAACTTTGTCGTTCAGATCTTGTTTTCAATAAGAAATTACAAAACGAACATCGGTAAAAGCAATTAGTGAATTAATAGTTATAGAGAACCTCACATTAACAATAACATTTTCTGAAATATGTATAGCGTATGATATTTTTAACACTTCCCGTAACAGTTGCTACAGCAGAACGTTCATTTTTAAAATTAAAATTAATAAAAATATAATTACGGAGCACAATGTGTAAAAAAAAATTAAGTGGACTTGGAATTCTATCTATTGTAAACGATCGAGCACATTAATTAAATTTAAAAAAATAACTAATAATTTTGCTGAAAAAAAAGAACGCAAAGGAAATTTCAATCGCACTAATATTATTATATGTAATTTCATCTTCTTTTATACATAATTTTAATTTCAATACAAAAGGATAGTACTTAGATTTTTATAAGATTTTATTATTTTAGAATAAAAATACTTATTTTAAATTTGAACTTATATAACTATAATTATAATATTTTGAATTAAAATTTGAAGAAGCCCTTTTTTTATTATTACATATGAGTCTATATTTGGGATGAACCGTCACTGATTACACAATCCTTGAATACAATGTACTTTTAATTATTTTGACTTTTCTGCCCATAGAGTTGTTTGAATCCAACTTTAGTCTGCAACCAATTCTGTTCAGAATACTGACTAACTCCTTCATCAAACACATGAAATGTATAAGCATGTCGCGAAAACTGAGATTTATTTTTTTCACTTTTATGCACCACTCTTCCGTGTAACAATACAAGACTGGCTGTGAACACAATTTTATCCATCTTATGATTACTGATATACGTATACTTTTGTGGATTTCGAAATGTATATTATATAATTTTTATAAATTTATTATTACACTTATCAACAGCCACAGGGACGTATAAAGACTGATCATATTCTGAATTAGTTCCTTGAAAAACCATTGGTTCATCTACAGCACAAATGTTTGGGTTGCGAATGAACCTTTTTTGTAAGTCAACAGTCTTGTGAGATCCTGGTATTATCCACAAGCAACCATTTTCTATTTTGGCATCATCAAGCGCTATCCAGAACCCAACTAATGAATCAGGTTCCGTAAACAGAAATGTTGAATCCTGATGTTCATCGACTATATTGAACAGCAATATAACAATATTAAGGTATCCGTTTAATATAACATGTATCTTGTCATATGCAGTTTGTTTAATGAACAGTGTATCGGTTGAATTCCTGTTAGTGTATTTAGATGTAACATAGTTTACATCAAGAAAGTAAACATTTTAATCAACTGACTCAAGCCGTGTTTCATCATCAATCCTTAATTTTCGACTACTCCCTCTTTTCCCCAAAGAAATTATGAACACTAACAATCAACAAAAAGTCATCACACTAACAATCAAATCCAGGCAATCTTAAGGCACCCATTCTGGATGAACTATACATTTTCTATAATATTTTGGGCTGTTACTTCTAGGAGTGCCCAAAAGATTATATTTTTTATTATTATTATTATTACTGTATTCATATTAATATTCTATATATATATATATAATATCATTGATTGAATATACTTATAGGTATTATATATTAATTATAGGTACCTATCACGTGTTTGAAATGCAATGGCGATCGTTGTGCGTTTGACGACAACCCTTATTCTCCTGGTTTTATTATAACCAAATATGTGTCTTCTTAGTCACGGTCATATAAGATAGTGTTCCCACTTTTCTAGTAATAATCGCCACCAATCATTAAATCGTTTATGGTTAAAACAAGTTTTATTTTTTTTTGCTTAAGATCTCTGTCGTGGAACAAGAACGACAGATTGAAACAGGTTTACCGCACGTGGGTCGGTGCTGATTAATTTGTAATTATTCTTTTAGCGCTTTTTATTTTGATAATTATGCTTCAGCGGAGCTGTGGAGTGGAACCGGCCCACCACCAACGCAACGTTTCACGTTCTCATTCGACGGCGAGTATTATCAGACTACTCACTGTCGGACTATTCGCTGCGAAGAGAACCTTCTCACAAAATATTATTATTACCAATTACTACCAATTATTACTTATCATTAAAGATTAATAAACAACAATACTTAGATTATGATATTTTTTCAAACCTCACCACCCGATTTTTTGCATGTGTTCATCCCTAATTGACACTCTTTGAGTTGTGAAACATAAATTTTGATATGTTCCTTAATTTAAATCAAGTACATTATAACACCCCCACGGTCTCACAATATAATTTGCAGCTTTAATTTCCGTTTGTCCATAAGAAGCTTACTCTACTTGCATACTCCTTTGGGGTAAAAGATTTTTCCAGAGCGCATAATATGAACAAAGCCCCGAAACCAACACTTTTGGGAAAGAAAAATTAACAACCTTTTTTGTATGTATGTTCTACGTTTAGTCATCGTTTTATGTTCGCGCTTTCTCTGTCAATGTACCTATACGGTAAGTAAATCAAAACGGAGAAATCATGGTCGCCTCTTCAACTTGATATTTCAAACCCACCCTTACCCCTGCATAAGAGAACAATTACCGATACACAGTTGAGATTTCTATCGCGTTGTTATTTCACCTTTGCCACCGATTCCCGGGTTTTTGTATATATACATGCTTTGTACCACCAATGGCCTCACTAAACCCAGAGCACGGCAAATGTTTGTCACTTTTTCGCTGTACGTACAAGCCTCGAATACGGGATGCAGCCTGTGTAATGCGTGGCCGACCTTGTTCAAGGCCACCGTAGGGTCCACCAATAGACGTTTGTTTTCGTCCAGTGCGTTTTTTTCGTAGAAAAAGCCTATGGTGTCGGCGCTGTCCATGAAATAACTGTTCGCCTCCTGGAAAAAAAAAAACGGAAAGCGATGCAACATTTACATAGGTACTTCGACACCTAATTACAGTACCATACAGTGTTTATTTCAGAGGAGGTATCGTAGATTTTCATAGGGGGTATACAGGCCCATAACCACGAGAAGGGAGGTCGTTCCCCCTGTACATAATCGTTGCCCCCCAAAAAAAAATATTATATGTGTATATGTATTAAATAGTGGTATTACATAATAATTATGTATAGTATCAGTGCTTATTTCAGAGGTGATCTGGGAGTATTACCCATCTGCCTCGATTAAAATGTATTCCCCCTTTAACATTTTTTATTTATTTGTTAATTATTAATTATTAATTAATTTTTTCGGAACGGGGGTATACATTTTCATCGGAGCAGGGGGTAATACTCCCAGAACACCCCTGAAATGTGCACTGATACTTTATATGAGGGTGTTCGCGGCTGAATTGAATTTGAATAAGGAAAAGGATATGCTAAGTGGGTGAAACCAAAATTCTTATGTAGTAATTAACGGGAAGTTAACGGGAACTTTTCTTATTTTTACCATATTAAAATCCAGGGTAGCCCAAAGGGTTTCCTCGATAGAAATATGTCAGTAAATATTAATATTCTTTACAATTTTTTTGTTTTATTACAATTCATTGAAATTTTTACCAGAAAAACACGCGAAATAATATTCTTATTAATATATACGAGTATACCTATATATTTATTATTTGATTTAAATGTTACGTAGAATGTATTCATACAGTTACACAAAATAATATTTTAATAATGTTAGTATATATATATTACCCTTTTAGTCTGATTTGTAGTAAATACGGTTTTTGAATCAACTGGTGGGTTTACCGTGAGTTTTTCGCCTGCAGTTCGAAGATCTTCGACTTCTTTTTTGGTCAAAAAATTGTTTATCACAACGTAACCATCCCTATCAAACTATCAAAAAAAAATTCACAAAAATGAACTTATTATTTCATAGCAAATAGAAATGTAATGTGTCTAAAGTTTTTACTAATTTTTTAAACAGGCATTAATATTGTCTATACATTGATTATTGAGATTAAGTTGCATATACTTATATATTTCTATACCTTCTTTAAGTGAGATGAGTGCGAAAAGATTTATAAGGACGAAAGACAAAAAGGTGGAATTTGAGGTCTTAGCTTAGGGTGACCATATGTCCTGTTTTTTACAGGATTGTCCTTTATTTCAGCATTGTGTCCTGTTATCCTAGCAAACTTCTTTCAGGACACTTTTTGTCCTGTTTTTTTGATCAAAATAAATTAATTTGAAAACGAAACTTACGAAAGTAATGAATAATGATTATAATTATAATCTTGTGATTGTTTGAATTTATCAGTATGAGAAGAATGTCTACGAGTTATCGGAGCTTATCTGAGTTATCGAAATGACCGTTTTGGAAAAATGGGGATATCACTTTGAACCACTAAAAGTTTTTCATTGGATTCAAGTACTAGATTTTCCAATTTGGATTGACATTCAAGAAAGTTTGAAATATATTATTAAGAATAATCCAACATTGAAATTCGATGAAGATGAACTTTTTGATGAATTTAATCATGTGATAAATGTAATGAAGGTTAATTTTCAAAACTGGTAATGGTTTAAAAGCCGAAGATAGGTGGTGTGAAATATTTAAAATTCTAGAAAAAAATTACATCCCAATTAAATATTTGACGGTTATTTTAGAGCAT
This sequence comes from Sipha flava, assembly GCF_003268045.1. Taxonomy (NCBI): domain Eukaryota; kingdom Metazoa; phylum Arthropoda; class Insecta; order Hemiptera; family Aphididae; genus Sipha; species Sipha flava. The sequence goes on from NW_020273459.1 coordinate 133,381, forward strand.
TCAACGGCCATTTCCGGAACTAACACGTCGATAGAAAGAGTATTTTAAATTACAAATGTTTTATGGACAGATGAGAAAAGTCGATTTCTCGTGGACACAATTAGATCGATAATAATCGTAAAACATTTAAAAAAATGTTTCATGTACAGAATTTCATATATTTCTTTTAGAAAATCCATAATTATTAAAACTCATTACTTCTTCAGAAAAATATTAAAAATCAAATAGTGAAAACATGTCTGAACAATCGTCATCAAAATTAATTAATAAGTTTTTTAAAAAAGTACATGCATTTAATCTTATACAGTGTTAATAAAAATTATGTTTCACAATTAAAAATCAATAAAAATATATATATATGTCCTGTATTTTTTTTTTTTTTTTTACATATTGTCACCCTATCTTAGCTTCCATAATTTCTCAGGGGCTAAGACCTCAAATCAAAGTCAATAAATTGTATAGTTACAAAATAGCATAGTATTTCTATTTCTAAACTGTTATGCATAACTTATAAGGCCCTTAAGATTAAAAACTTACAATTAATGTGGTAGCATTTTTAAGTGTACGAATTTTTTTTATGAAGGAGATTTTTTATAGATTTTAAAATACTGGTTGTGTTTATTTTTAAAATCAATATTTGTATCAAATTATTTAAAATGAAAAATATTTGTTTAAAGTCTTTGAGTACATGAGTACTTGTGAGTATTTTATCAGCCCTGTCACACAAAGGAAAAATTCGTCACTGTAAAGTAGACGAACGAAATGGTAAGGCTACCATAAGAAATACCTATCACCGAAAATGTTGATTCATCATAAATTAAAATTAATGTTCTGCAAGTCTTTTTGTTTATTAATATTTTTTGAGTTACACAATAAGCATAAATGTACATCTAAAATTAAAATATTTCTAAATACTTGTATAGTTATTACTAAGTATAAGTATAATTACTTTATATTTTAAATATTCGTAAACCATCTTGCTGCGTTGTTTTGTTCGGGTCACTGATACGCGTACTGGATATAGTAATATACCAATGAATGTATGACCATAAACAGTTAATTATATACGCATACTAACTATAAACTTCATGATTCTTATGGACTTTGTATCGATTGTGTATTTATCATTCAGCAATACAAATTTGACTTTAGATTACATGGCGTAAATATTAGGTAATGATCAAAAATGACAGCTGCTGATCATTCGTAATACCCGTGATCAGTTAACTATTCGAATTCCACACGAACAACCGGTTATGTTTATCTGGTCAAAATATCCCCCTCCCCCTGAGGTTAATTAATCAAATATTTATTTTTTAAAGAAATTCTGAACTAAGTTATTATAAAATGCATTTTTTTATTTTATTTTAAATCATCTGTATTCTGAGACATATACAAGGTTCGGTTACAGAACGAGGAAAACACCTCGCCCTGGCTAATGTTGGCTAGTTTTTTTTTTATTAGTATTATTATTTAGAATTTAAAAAATAATACCATTTATCAATAACTTTAAATAATAATAAATAATAATTAATCTAAGTATTAAGATTTCTTAACATATTTATGACTAATAAGAACTCATTTTAAATAATTCCTCCTATTAATATAATCAACTCTATGTAAAACGACCAATTTTTATCAATGTATTGCTTCCTTTATTTTTTCATATCTAGTCGAAATTATATTGACATTGTAAATCCTTGTTTATGAATTTTTAATTCAAAACCAATCATACTTTACAAATATAATAACACTCCATACTAATCAGTTATTTATTTATTTATTTATAAATATAAAATATTTGTTTATATATTAATATAATAATTCATTTGTATAAAACTTATAGTGATAAAAATAAATACAGTAGAAAATCAATTAAATGCGTCTCAATTATCTGTGTTTATTTTTTCGAAAATTTGTATTTCCAAAAGTAATGATAAAGTCATGTAAGCAGAATATAGTACGTAGGTTAAAGATCATAAATAATATTAATTTAATAAACATTGTTTGGACTATATTATAAATAGATTTATGGTAGTAGTTTATATTCTCCTGAACTTCTGCCAGCAAGACAATTTTGACTTTCATGTCATGAATTCAAGAAAAATTAAAGTGAAGAATATTAATTTCAAACTTCAGAAAAAGACTAATTACTTCAAATATCAAGCCATGATCATTTTAAAATATGAAAATATGTAATAATACAACAAAGTTTGAATAAAATTTAATAAAAAATGTAAATAAAAAAATTGAATTCAAATTTGTAACTTAAATAAAGTCTTGATTAACCATGGTTTTCATTTATCAGTGTGACTCATCCCAATCATTACTCCAGATAATCAAGGTTCTACTGTACATGGAAAACTTTAAAAATAAATATATTTAAGGCTTTAACAAAATAATATTTTTAATTAATCTTCTTGGTGAACAACTCAAATTATAATAAAAACCTATGAAATCAGTCCATATTTTCATAATTATCTTTCTTTTTGCCTCCATTTCCTAAAATACCAAAAATAATTATATAATTATTTAAACCTAAATCAGTTGTAAAAAATTTAATTAAAATGAATATCATTAAATACTAACCAACCACATGACAAACTTCCACATTTGCACCAAACTCCATTAATTTAAATAACCAAGAAGTTTGTCTCTCTGATAATTTATCATTTGGCCCTTTTACTTCAACAAACATACACTAACCATAAAATTATAATAAATATTATTGATTAATTAATAATCATGATAGGACAAAATTATTTTACCCTATGGTTAATAGCATCCCAAACAATAAGATCTGGCATACCATACATATAAACTCGACCATCTTTTAATATTTGGTTACCGATTGCTAGGAACACTTCTATTCCTACACATTCTAGTATTATCTAAAATAATTAAATATATAATAATTAATAATAATTTAATGACAAATAAAAATAAGTATGAAAACAAATCATATAACTTCATCACTTACTTTACATATTGGTAAATTCTCATCATTCATAAACTTCCAATTAATAACTGATTGAGTCTCATAATATTTATCACAACCTGTTTTCAATATATCACAAATCTGATTAACAGTCATTAGTTTTAACTCCGCCATTCGGTCCTAAATTTTTTTCAAAATAAACTAACATTAATTTATTATCTAAAAATACAATTATTAAACTGAAACATTGCATTATTTTTACTTTGATTCTTTGTTCCCTGATATTATAAAAGTGACGTGATCTCCAATCCAAAGGACAGTCTTGATATTGGCTAATGAAAAGTATGTATGAAGGGTAACTATCATATATAATATCCCAAAAACACAATAAAAACATTGATTTTATAAGTTGACCCTCATCATGAATTCCTACAAGAATATACACAATGAAGAATATTATAAATTTATATTATTATATAGATTCTTAGTGTAATAAAGTTGGCAACAGATATTCAGAGTAAATAATAATTAGACAGAAACTGTGTATTATTATACTAATAAAATACAAACATTGGAAATTACATGGAAAGTTTGTACTACCATTGATTATAGAAAAGAAGAGTAAAACAGTATAGTCTATAATCAATGATTACTTTTTACTTAGATAATAATTATAACAATTATTATCACTGAATGTGAATAAATATAAGTAAATAAATAATCACCATTTGAAAATCCTTGACTTTTATAGTGTGACAAAGCAAGATCTTCAACAGACATATAAAGAACATCTCCATTTTTAATTTTCTTGGAATATACTTGTTTGCGACCAGATGAATTTCTAAATCACAATATTATTAAATAAATTAATACATATAAAATATAATGCATTATTCATAATCATTATATTAATAACAAAGTTATAGGGTTACGATTACCTAACATTCTATATAAAAGTATTTTTTCGATTCAAATAATTTTTTTTTTTATATATATATTTTTAATATTTTATATTTTTTATAAAATTGTTTACATAGTATAATAATTTTAAATGTAAATACAAATAATATAAACTATCTCAAAAAATATGAATTGCTTAGTAAAAAATAAAATTCTGTGTATTTTAAGTGTATAAGTACATAAGCCGTATTCATAAATATTTTCAAATGCACAAATGAATTATTATTCAAAAATCTATTTTTAATCTATAAAAAAATATTTTTTATAATATGTACAAACAATAGGCTAAGTGAATGACTATTCGTACTTATTAATTTAATGATAAATAAATTTTACTATACTTTTCTGTAGTAGATATAATTTTGCCATTTATTGTTGTATTAGGCAGTTGTTTTTTTGTATTTGAAATAAATGTCAGTAACTCTTCTTTTAGATTATCATCCAATTTCCTGATTTTACGATTCACATAAATCATTGCTCTACTTGACAACATTTGATGACCTAATTCACTAATTGTTTTATCCTTTAGGCCATCTAGTATAACTGTTGCAGCCTATATATTGATTTGAATACTAAGTTTTATGTATATTTTTTGAAATATTTTATTATTTAATACTTAATAAGTTGTATTGTTCCATAAATCAAAAATTAAATGTGGTCATGGTACTTTTAATAAATAATTTTGGAAATTTCCCAAATAATATTATCCAAAATTCATTTTCTATGTAGTTTATTTATTTATTTATTTTAAGTTATTTTATTATACTTACATTATTTAATTGTTTGAATTGGGATTCAAACACTTTTGCTAATTCAATATGTAAATCAGGTATTTTAGACATTGAAAATTCCTTATGTTTTAATAAATATTCCAATACTTCTTTTGCTAAATTTTTATTAGCAGTAGATTTTTTTAATATAGATATATTTTTAAACAAAACATGGGCATATACTGATACTGCAGAGTATTTTCGTAAATAGGTAGGTAATTCTAAAAATGAATCCCTAATTTGTATAAAGAATAAAACATGTAAATAAGTAATCATAATGAATATAATTAAGTTAGTTTAAAATGTTTACCTTATGCATTTATCATGTACAGCAGACTTAAATTTTTCAAATACAACCTTTAAAACTTTAATGGCATTTTCATGGTCTTTTTTTTCTAGAGATAACTGTACTTCTTGACGAAGATTTAAAGCATTTTTGTACCTAAAATAAAAATTATAGACAATACCATTAATACATAAATATTTAGGTATTTATTTATTTGGTCATTTATTTTATACATTTGATAAATTTATAACCAGAATATAAAATTGTATTAGTGCATTTAAACTCTTTGAAGAGCTATAAAATATTACACTTTATAATATTGCCAATGTGTTCATAAAATAAAACTTTTCATGAAATTACATCAAATGATTAATTTGACATAAATTAGTAGGAGAACTGTTGGGAATAAAGCTAGAAATTTGTTAAAAATAATTTTTTAATTCTATGCAATTGCATCTTACACAATTGTAACTATACAAGAAAAACTAATAAACATTGTAATACAAATAAAAATTTATGAAATTTGAATATCAACACTTCTCTTTATAAGCAATCAATAGTTAAGTATTAAATGAATAATTCAATATTACAATTAAAATATGTTATAAATAACGTTTTTCATTTTCTAATATTTTAACATTTTTCTAATTTTATTTCATATAATGATATTCTTTGTAGCTTAATCAGATATTTAACACTGGTTTATTCATCAAATAAAAGATAATTATTAATCAAAGAGTTAACAATTATTTATGTTATGACTTACATTTCTAAACTATCTTTTGAATTGAAATTAATTGAAACTCGTTTCACATTGAAAGTGGGAAATTTGAGTTCTTTTTTTTCAACCATAGAAAATTTGGTAAAACAATCACGAAATCTATCTTTTTCATCTCCGTTAAAATATGGGTATGATTCATATATTAGGCAGCTCATTATATCATCTCTTATTGAATCTGATAATTTTAGGCAATATCCTAAAATTTTTTTAATGCTAAAATAAAAAAATTCATTATTTAAAATAAATATATTAGTAATTCAAAATGTATGCAAAAAAACATATGTAATAAACAAACCATTCTTTCAAATTGGTGGACGAATTTCCCCTGATTGTTCTTTGCTTATTTACAAGGTTCATAAATGATTTAATCATTTCAGGTTTAGTCTGACTTTTATTGGAAGCTGAGTTAATTTTGAATGTTTTTTGCAATTTTTTAAGTTCGTGGGCTTTTAAAATATTTAGTAGACAGTCAAGCTCACAAGAATAAACATCTAAAAGAAAATACACAATAAACAAAAATCAAATTTAATAATATGTATTTAAATATTATAATATATATACCTGTATTTATTAATTGTTTTGTTGCTAATGACATTAAGACACTATCAAAATCATGACATAAATTTAATTCTTTATATTTTTTAAGGCCATCAGGCTCATCTGCACGAATCCATCCATGTTTTCTAGCTATCAGTCTTCCAAAAATTTTAAGTTCATCATCAGTACAACTATCAATAATAGTCATTATACCATCTTCACAAAGAAAAAAAATTTCTGCTTTTAGAACAATATATTTAATAAATCTACTATACGTATCACCACCAGTAATTGTAACTTTATTTTGTAATAAATCAATAATTCTTGGACTTTTCGTAGGAGTATTCATAATATGATTTATTTTTCCATTTTTAGTTGGAGTGACTTGTGAAGGAAAATGTAACTGTTTAGTAACTTGTTCTATAGAAAGTTGACTCTTAACATCTGTTATTTTTGAATTTTTTTTTTTTCTGTTTTGAGTATGAGGGCTTAGAGCAGTTGTTGGTGATTTAATATGATTTTCTTTAGAAAAATCCACGTTATTTGTTAAAAATTCAGATTTTACAGTACTTTCAATATTAATCTTAATTTTTTCTTCATTTGATCTTTGTTCAGTAGCAGATTTAAAATAATCATCAATTTTGTTTGTTAGTGGCAATGTTATTTTCTGAATAGGTTGAAAATAATATGTTATTGGCTTACAATTTTCACTACCAATTGATTTGAATTTTTTAGATGGAGTAGAATTATTTGAACTATTTCTTTTTCTAGAAGATGATTTAATAGAAATTTTAGTTTCTTCATCTATATTAAAGCGATTAGGACGATTTTTAATACTCGGTGATACCAATATTTTATTATTTTTCTTAAAATCAGAATGTTCCATTTTAATTGGTGTTATCTGTTCGGGTTTTATTAATTCATTCTCACAAGGTAATATGGCTTGTTGACTTAGTGGTGAAAACTCTAGGTTTTTGTTAAAAGGTGAGCGGCTATGAGAATCATCAAATAACAAAGTCCGAGATACAGAATTAATTTCTCCACTAGTTTTCCTCTTTATCCTACTTCTTTTCGGTGTGAATGGCGAAGTTGAATCCATATTTTCTGGGAAAGAATAATAGAAATCCGCATAACAAAGCATAAGATACCCTATAGTTAACTATATACTTACACAATAATAAAAACAAACAATACCTTTAGCAACAGCTACTTCAGATAACTAAATAATTATTACACTTTGAAATCGTAAATGCTTAATTTCAGACTTCTTTCATAGTAACAAAACTGTTTCAAACATTTTTAACTTTAATTAGTTGATAAGAGTTTCCAAAATTCACATCACCTTATCACATTTGGAAAACACAATAAATTCATGAATTTATTTATTTATTCTATGACTTAGAGTCATAGACATATTATGATATATTATCATATTATATTATTATCATAATATGTCTATGCTTAGAGTATAGACTATAGTGTGATGACTGATCTATGTAAATAAATTCACCACCGGGCGCAAACCATTTTACTAGAAAATAATTATTGTACGATACCATTCGAATATTTTGATATTTGAACCAATATGGCGGTTAGAAATTGATTCAATACTGTTCATTCGATACCAGTATATTCTTATCAATATAAGTAACGAAACCATGCTACCGAATACAAAAAGTACTTGTATCGAAAGAAAAGTATCGATACTTTATTGGAATCGGTAGTATTGCAACATTCATAATCACGTGGTCTCTTCGTAAATTATTGTCTTTTTGTGGACGCCAATGGTATGAGCATGTTGCTGTGATGTTTCAATCATTGTGTTTCCTCGTCAACCAACATTGTTTCATAGCGGCCCATCAATAGGTCAGTGACTAAGTGCACCTTTTGGCCAGAAGAAGAGGAACAAGACCGAAACGTCATACATGGTATGCCAGAACTTGCGTTCTCTTCCCTCTATATCCGATTTTATAAATTTTTTCACTTCTTCAACGACTAAAATGTCAAATCTTCAGCATAATGACAACTTGAGATAATTTATGCAAATATTAAATTATATCTTCTATTTAAAATAAGAAAATAAATATATATATTTGTTACACAATACAAGGTAAAAAATAAAATTAAATAATTTTATATCCTCCTTGAAACATGTAAAGCAATTATTGATCAATATTATTTTTCAGAAATGCTCCTGTGCAGAGTGTCCTTGATGCAGTAATATAGCATTTGGCAAGTAGTGGTGTATTAAGTAACCAGGTTGATCCAGCAGTAGCTATTATATTGAATTAAAATATTATTATTTGATTATTAAATGAGGATAATAATACAAAGATTATAAATTAATTTAAAATTTTTAAATTTGATTTATAAATAGTTAGATATAAAGCATTAATTTAAATATTTTATTAGATTTTTAAAATATTTTAAGTAAATTACATAACTATCATAATTATACCATTTAAAATGAAAACATAAAAATTTAAAGGGGTTTCCCAGCTCCTGGAGGAATATTCATTTAGGAAGATGAAAAAAAAATAATTTAATAAAAATTTGAAACAAAATTAGATTGATTAATTTGAATTAAATAATATTTTATAATGATGAACACAATTTATTAAAAGTTAAACTTATAAGTTAATTTCAATCATATGATTAAAAAATTTTAAGATATTTTATGTAAATTAGAGGAATTTGATTTTATACCATAAAA
>NW_020273460.1:0-4946 GCF_003268045.1 Sipha flava
GTTATTATGACAACCTGAATAAAATAATAATGTATGTATATGAGTAACGTATACATAAACGCACATATTATGACTGTTAAAAGCGAGTGCTCGGAAGTGAACGATCATACGATCATTTTGTGATAAAATATTCACAATAACCGTTTTTTTATATAAAAATAAAAATAAAAATACTCAAGGAAAAAGGATGACTAAGAAAGTGTTTGTCCAATTTTATTAAATGTTCTATCCGTGGAAACAATTATGTCAAGATCCTAGAACGAACATTATATAAATAATTAAATAAATAGTCTTTCATTTATTTTTATCGAAAAATTCAACTTTAAATTATTAAATCCAACTTTTTTTGAACTTTAATATTTTTAATATTTTTTTGAACATTAATATTGAAAAAATTAACGGTTATTATGGTTCTATCTAATTTCAGTTCTCTATAGTCAAAATTGACTGAGTTTTTTTAGTTTTGAGTTAATTTTATGAAATGATCTACATTTACATAAAAAGTGAGTTAAAAAAAATTAATGGGATGCATTTGCTCACCTTTGCATCCTGCAAATAACGCTCTTGGTTTTAGTCTACAAGTAAGACAATCATGTTCCTAAACGTGATCCTTCGTCACTCTACACAAAATCGATTAATTAACTATATATTTTTCCTTTGACTTTCTTATGCATCATGTTAAAGAAGATTATAATTCAGTTATTAATTTATATTTGAAAATAAAGATATTTTTAAAGAAATAATACTCAAGTAATGATGTTATTATTATTTTTTAAATATAATGCAACAACAATAATTAATTTAAATAAGTATTTGCATATATAGATATAAAATAATAACTCATGAAATAAATTTGACCTAACTTAAGTCTTAATCTATAAAATAATGGTAATACTATTGATTAACTAATACTTAAACTTAACATTGATAAAATGAACCTGCAAAAAATAGTGTGCAATATGTGTATACTATATTGTAGTTGTATATGTTATTTATAAAATATTGAATAGCCAATACAAGTTAGTAATGAAATTCATAAAAATAAAGAAAGATGGGTTGGTTTTAAGTTTTTTGTTTTAATTTTTTTTTTTTTTTAAAAAGCTTTGTTGACTAAGTCGAGCAGTTCAAAACCCTTGAACTTTTATAAAACTTTTACCATTGTCTTGCGGTGACACTTACATTTTGCCCCCGGATGATTTAAAATGAAAAAAAAATCTTCTCTTTAATTTTTGTTCATCGCGGCAACCTCAAAAGTTAAGCGGGTCTTAGATAAAGAAAAGAATACGTCTTTGGATGTCTTAACAGTCTCTGTCTGGGATTTCGATCAATGAAAGCTGCTTACGAAGAAACATTAAAGGGATAGGAAAGGGTAATATAGAAAGACTCATAAGTAAGTAAACAATTCTTAACATATAACAATATAACTAAAATTTGCAGTTTTAACAATACATATTCAATATAATAAATTAATATATATTATAATTAATTATATATTAACAAATTAATATTTTATAAAACATTATCATTGAACCCGTAAAACAAATTAATTTAAAATTAATGTTAAAAGTATAATTGGTCGTTAAATTATTATATTTATTATATAAATTTAGCTGTGTTTATAGTCAAAACTATATATAATTATTTATTTGATATTAAATAATAAAAATTAGTACACACTTTAAAACTAATTAAATATTAATAATAAATATAATTAAATATGTTTCAATTGTTTATTATAGGAAAGTAAATTTATTTTGATAATAATATGTTTCCAAAGTATCGTTAGTTACAATCTTAACGATTTCAAATCAGAAGAAGTACAAAGCAATAATCATACTCATTCTATTTAGAAAAAAATAGATATGACTTTGAATTATAAAACTGTTGAGAATATATCAACTTATAATTACACACACATATAAATAAATATATATATATATCTGTATACATACATACATATATACATATATATAATGTATTAATACATGAATTTAGTTAGGTATGATGATATAATTTTTAATGCAGTAATGTTAAATAAATATAAATAATTGCATTCAAAAACTTTTTCTCATTTTAAAAAATTATATTTGGTATTTTTAAATCCTCGCAAATAATAAACAAATTTTTTAATATTTTTATATTTAATATATTAACACACTTTTGGAAATTGATATTTAAATTAGCATTATATTGAAACCTAAATATAATAAATAATAAGAAACCTAAGTATAAGAAATAATATAAACATTTAATTTATAAAACAATAATTTCTGAAGTAGTTAAGACTTAAAATATTCATTAAGAATCTACAACCTGTCCTTTTCAAATGCATCCTTTGTATAATAAAAAAAATCTCAATTAAATTATTTCAGATGGTAAAATGCATTTATTTTTTAGTAAAAAGTTCATATAATATTTTAGTTTAACATTTATTCATTTAAGGTTTTCTACTTATTATTTAACATTAATTATATTTGTATTGAATTTTTATTTTTAGAAATGTATCATATATAAAATTAAGTAAATAAATCGTCACCATTAGACTTTATTTTTTTTTTTTTAAATAATTAATAAAAAAATTTTATTGTGCTTTTTGATGGGACAAATGAGTAGAAATAATCTACATAAAAAGTTTGAAACGAGTGTCTATAGTGAAATTATGCAACAATGTAAAGTTACTTTCTAGTAATCACTATATTTACCATAGAATTGAATATGAACAATAATAATCATTTAAATTTATACTCAACCGTCAACATAATTTAAATAGTTAATATAATTGATTTTTCAATAGATAAATACAATGATACAAAATTAATGATAGTAAAAAATAATAATAGGTTCAGATTTTATATTCAAAGATTGAATGATTTTTTCCAGGGTTTAAAACTGTTCCTAATAAATTTGGTAGTCGGCTCCGGTAGGAGCCGAACATTTTTGAAAACCGGAAACCGGTTATCGTTTAATTTTGATATTATGGTAACCGGTTACCGTTTCTTTAAGAATATTTCAAAAACTATAAAAACCGTTAATCGTTTAAAAGCCGATGATAAGGTTTTTTGGTAATCGGTTACCGGTTAAAACCGATTTTTAAAAATCGTATTTTTCAATTTTTTAATCATATTTTTAAAACAGTTTATTTAGGCGATTCGTGGGTTGATAATTTAATTTTTATTTTTACAAAATCAAAAACTTAATATGCTTTAATTTGATCGATTTCACTCAATTTCAATATTTATTTTTTCAAACTGCTTTAAAGTTTAAAACATATTATGATCAAGATAATGATAATCAAAAAACTAAATTGCATAAAAAAATGTTGTTATAATTTTCTTATTTATAACGGTAAAAAACTGAAATTAAATATAATAATTTTCTAAGATGACACTAAGATTGATACATTGTATATATATATATATGATATTCACAACAGATAAGCAATACTCGACGGCCATTAATTAGGGAAAAATATTTGAAAATAGCTGGAAAATTAAATTCAACTATAATAGTATAATGTATAATAATAATCATGACATAATTCAAGTATTAATACCACGAAAAAACCGTTAATTATTTTGGTTGGGGATAGGTTTGGTTATAAAACCGAGATTGAAAGTATGAGGTGATCGCTTTGATGTTTAGATATTTACTTTGATTATTGATAACCAATAACCGCTTCCAGCATTCCAAAACTAAAAGTGGTTATCGGTTTTCGGTCCTCAAATTTACGGTTTTTTACCGGTTTTCGTTAGAAACAGGTTATCGGTTTTAAGCCCTGATGTTTTCTGTATTATTATAGTTATTTTTGTTAACTTATACTTTCTTTATTGCTTTTCATGTATATAAATTAATATTAATATTATTATGATAGCTTTAAAAGTAAATAGTAATAACTTTAATACATTTATAAAATAAAACAAGGCTTAGAATTTATAGCATTAAATAATTACAATAATTAAAAATCTGGACTGTTGGATTTTTAAAATCCAATAATAATTGTATGTGCTATAACAAGCATTAAAAAATATTTAGAAATTATACTTAATTCACATTAAATCTACTAGGTAGTTATTTAGTAATTACAGGAAACTATCCTAAAATTTCAGTACACATGTGATAAAGTCGATAAAATACTACTTCCCACTATTTCCAAGTACTTTGTTAATATAACCAAAAGCTTTTCTGTAAGGGTGATGTAAATGTTGATTTATAACTCAAAGGGTGACTCTACATTTTTTTATAATATTGTAAAAAAAAATGCCTTGCTTCGTTATATATTTAAGATATATTAGTGTTAACTTAATAAATTCGTTCTCATACTCAATAAAACCACCGCATTCAATAACACATACACATCAACAATATAAATTAAGAAAATAATAGTATTCAAAATAAAAATATGTAAAATAATTGAAATAAAGTTGTGAAAGATGTAAGATGAAATTAAATGAATTAATATTAATATCTTTCTCAAGTTTTTCAAGATTTAAAATGAACTAAAATAAATATGAAATATTGTAATAGTTTTTAGCTGGTAACCTGTGTGTTATATAACTCAAACTTTTATGCTATATTTATATATAATATAATATTAAATAACTTTAACGTTGTAATATTGTAGAATAAATTAACACACGCGCATCACACATAGACTTATAGTTTTATGTATACAGTGGCGTACATTCAATCTTGCTTGGGGGGGGGGGGGTTAACAGGGTATCTTTTTTTTTTCGTTGCACAGATAAATAAGATAAATAACTGCTATAAATAGATATTATTTTATACAACTTTTTTACCAATTTACAGTTTACTTTTACATTACAGTAAATTAATAGCTATTGGAATATAAAAACAGCATAGTTAACAAAACTTTTTAAACACCTATCAATATAATTATTTAATTATCATAATATTTGTATAGTTGTATATTTTAAGTTCAAAACGTA